>NC_056748.1:52672591-52887591 GCF_019279795.1 Protopterus annectens | reverse complement strand
GAGGGATGGGTTTTCTTGATGGTCTGATGTGTAGGACCCCCTAAAGAAAAAGCTTTACCTCTAATCTGGATAATAACTGTGGGTTAAGAGGTAAACAAGCAGAAATAGCTAATAAATGGACTTTCACTGAGGAATATGAAAGTTCAGACTTAAGTAGTTCACTTAGGTAACACAAAACTAGAAGTACAGCTGCCCAAACGGGATCTAGTTGTCTGTGTACACACCAAATGGAGAACCTTTTCCATTTGAATAAATAGGATCTGCTAGTAGTGGGTTTCCTGGCCTCCTGCAGGGCAGAAAGTACGTCCTCTGAATAAAGGTATCTAAAATGAATCAAATGTTTATCCCCTACAGGATTATTCTGAGAGTTTGTAAGTGTGGGTGGATGAGGGATCCCTTTTCTTGTGTGATGAGATTCACCTTGTGAGGTAACTTGTGGTGACTGCCCTTGGCTAGTGAAAAGAGAAGGGGGAACCCATGCTGCCTTGGCCAGAAGGGGGTCAGAAACAAGATTTTTAGTCTGTCCTGTTGAATCTTCAGCAAGTAAGGGAGGATTTCAGTTGGTTGATTGTGAAACCTAGCCCTTCGAGGAGAGAAATGGTGAACTGAAGGTGTTTTAACAGGGTGTTTGCCTGATCTGCCTGAATGAGGTGGTTGTCCAAGTATGGGAAGATTTGAATATCCTTCATCCTGCAAAAGGCAACTACAGGGGCTAGGCATTTTGTAAATACCCTTGGTGCTGAGGACAAGCCAAAGGGCAAGGAATTAAACCGATAGTGCAAGGACTGCACAGCAAAACGCAGGAATTTTTGATAGGATGCATGGATAGAAATGTGAAGATATGCATCCTTCAGGTCTAGAGTGGCTAGGAATTATCTGGGAGTCAAGAGTGGAAGAAGGGTTTGGAGTGAGAGCATGCAGAAGGTGGATACATGCAAAGAAGAATTTAGAAGGGACAGGTCTAGGATGGGTTTCCATGGGCCATCCTTTCTTGGGACTAGGAAGATTCTGGAGTAGAAGATTTGGCTTCCTGTCCTGGAGGAACCCTTTTGTATTGTGCCCTGTTGAAAGAGACCTCGTATGACTTGTGGGAGTAGATGTGTTTGGTCCTTTGGAGGTTGTGGGATAACTTTTTGGAGAGGGGATTTCCCACCAGGTCATGAAATAGCCCTTTTTAACAACTGACAAGACCCAGTTGTCTGAAGTGACCTTTTGCCACAGGGGAACACAGTGAGAGGCGAGCAGAAAGTGGTAGGTGATTTGGAGGGGTCTGGTAGTCACGCAGAGGTTAACCTGTCAGGAAAGGGCTGTTTGTGAAAGGGCTGGGAAGAGGTTGGTCTGGTTGTGTATGATTTCCTGGCACCTTTCCTAGATTTGGAATTAGGTGGTGCAGAAACCTTCCTGACAAAACTTGGTTTGGAGGTATAGTTTTGGTGAAACTTAGGCACTGGTGAGACAAACAGATGCTTAGGTCCTGCAGCTCCTTGCTCTCTTGCTGCAGGTTTTTAACTCATTCACTCCGGAGCAGCTCATAAAAAGCTGCCTGCTTAATTCCACCATAGGAACAACAGTGCAGCCTGAGCTCATTTTCAGAAAATCCATTTGTAATACCATACAGAAAAAGTACAGTTGTGTAAACTTACCATAAAAGTAGATGTTTGAGTGTATTCACTGTTGCAGTCATTACATTTGGGTTATCTGCTTGCAGTAGCCTCAGTCGGCCTGATTAACAAAGTCTTGGGTCCTACATCGGTTGCTGTCTCTTCTTCCGTGACGTCAGGTCATCAGGGGTATAAAACATGCAGCCAATGTCATTACATCAGTTTTTCTTGCCCCAGATGTCAGGTGCCCCCCCTAATGGTAAGCAATTAAATCTATAAATATACAAGGTTATACCTCAAACAAAAATACAAATACACTAAAAAGCTGTAGCAGCTGGCTTGAAAGGAGGAAGGGTGAATTTCTCCAATACAAAGTTAAAGTCCCAGGAGCTCTCCTGGGTAGTCTTAAATTTTTGGCCCCTCTGAGGAACTGCTTGAGCAGTGGATGAGAGAAGAGGGGAGGTTCTGTGTTGTAATGAGCTAAAATGGCTGAGGCGTGAATTTTTATTGAGGAAAAAGACAGGCCCTTGTGAAGCATCTCAGTTAACTATTGTAAAATCTGAGGTAAATTGGGCACTGCTATGCTCATCCCTTGAGACTGGTTCCAGGCACAGAATCTTTTCCATTTTTCAGCATAAGATTTTCTAGAACTAGTTCCGTTTGCCTCTAAAATGACATTTACTGAGGTATGGTAAAGGAGAGCTTAGGTAATTAGGTAGGCTGCTAGGTTCAGTGTTTGAAGCTGAGGGTGGGGAATCTGGTTTTCCTGCTGAGACAGCAGGGTAGGAGTCTGAGGCAGGTGCCATGGGGCCAACAGTGACACACTGCGCAGGAGGGGGTAACAGTGTTGGCGTGCTCAGGCTGAAGCAATCAAAATCATCCTTGGTTTGTCTTGTTTGATCTTTAGTAGTACTTTGGAGAGCAGAGGCAGAGGAGGAAAGGCATAAAATGATAGGTTTTTCTAGCTGAAGGACAGAGCATCCACCTTCCAAGCTTGTTTGTGGGGAGTCCTTGCGAAAAATTCTTCTAACCCATAGTTCTGGGGGTAAGCAAACAGGTCTATATCTGGGCTCCTCCATTTGCTTGTTAACATGTTGAAAATCCTTGGTTCCAGTTTCCACTTGTGTGGGTCCACGAGGATTCTGCTTAGTCCGTCTGCCAGTGTATTTAGTTTTCTTGGCAGGAATTGAGCTTGTAGATGCACTTGGTAGCTCAAGGCTGTGTTCCACAATGCCGTGGCTAGTCTGCAGAGGGGCTAAGAATGTGTACCCCACCCCCCCCGCTTGTTTATGTACCACATAACAGTGGTGTTGTCCGTCTTTACCATTAATTGCCCTGGAAGAATGTGGTATTTTAAGGCTGTCAGGGCATTCTGTACAGCTAACATCTCTTTATGATTGATGTGAAGATACATTTGAATTGGGTTCCATTTGCCCTGAATGCACTTCCCTGCCAGGTGCACCCCCCCCCCCCTATGCATAGTCTGATGGGTCTGCTGTTAGGGTTTGGGCGGCAGGGGTTAGTGTGAATGGTAGTCCCTTGTTTAGATGGCAGGTCTCTGCCCACCAAAGGGACTCTAGGTGTAGACAAGGAATGATAGGGATCATTGCTTCTAGATCCTGAGAATGTTGACACTATAGGCGTTTTAGATACCATTGTAGTTTCCTCATATGCAGTCTTGCATATGGAATTAGAAGAATGCAGGAGGCCATGAACCCCAAGGCTTGTAGTATTTGCCTTGCAGATATAGTAGGGTTTTTGTGTCCACTTGTTTGAAGTAGGTTGTCAAGTGAATTTGTTTCTCTGGCTTGAGGAATGCCATCTGGGAAGTTGTATTCAAGCTTGCTAACGGGAATATAATTTGTTGACAGGGTACCAGGTGTGATTTCTTTTCGCTTATGGTGTACCCCAGAGAAGTTAGCACCCTTTGTATAAAAGCCAGATGATTCAAAAGTATGTCCTGGTTTTCTGCCTGAATTAGACAATCGTCCGGGTATTGGTATATTTGAATATTTCTTTGCCTGCAAAACGCAATGACTGGAGCTAGGCACTTTGTGAATACCTGGGCACAGTAGATAAGCCAAAGGGCAGTGTAGAGAACTGATAGTACATGTAGCCTGCTTTGAAGTGTAGGTATCTTCTGCAAGATTCCCTGATTGGGACGTGCAGGTATGCTTGCTTTAAATTTAGTGTTGCCAACCAGTCATCTTTGCTTATCATAGGAAGCAACTGGTGAAGAGTTAGCATCTTGAATTTTGGAATCACCAAAAAGGTGTTTAAGTAGGCAGGTCCAGGATAGAACATCATGAATTGTCTTTTCTGGGTACTGGGAAAAATCTCGAGTAGAAACCTTGTTCCTTTTCTTCTTCTGGTACCAACTGAATAGCCCCTATGCTTAAGAGAGAGAGTACTAGCTTTTGGGCCTCTGCTCACTGATTTGGAGATAGATCCAGCCAACTGCTTGGAGTTGGTAACGTGTGGAAGTGAAATCTGCATCCTTGGGACACTATATTTAAAACCCATTTGTCCTGGGTAATGAGTCCCCAGTTCTTTGCATGAAGTTCAATCTTTCCCCCCAAAAGGACAGTCAGTTGAGAAGTGCTTGGAAGTTTTAAAAAGAGAGAAATTAAAACAAAAACAGTTGGCAACTTCACTGAAGACTGAATCCACAAATTTTAATGAAGCGCTTTTCGTCCAAATACTTCTTTGAACTTCATCAGATACTAACATTTACAAAAATCAAGTTTAGATAGTCATGTTTAACCATGATTAAAATCAGCTGGTCTCTCCATCTTAAAATTTAAAGGAACAGTAGTTAAAATAGCATTGTGAACATAACATGCATTTTTTCTGTTATTTAAAACTGCCTTATTTAACAAGCAAATGAATACATTTATCGCAGCAGCAATATGGTGAAAATCATAAACGAAAATTGTGTAAAAATGTAAAGAGTCTCCTCATTTATCTAACTTTACATTATAATCATTTTCAAGTAAAAAATTAATAGTAAAACATAATTTCTATAATGTTGCTACTACAGTATTTCATCTCATTAAGCTTTTCAGTTTTAAACAGCATGTGATAGAACACGTTCAATACTGGAAAGTTATAAGCATTGAGACGAATTTGCCAGAGCAATTCCAACTCTTCTAATAATAAGGTGAATGGGACCCCCTCTTGGATTACTGTCCACTTGATCAAGTATCCAGTATTTAAATGCATGTTCTGGATATTGTTCTTTATGCTTTGCTAAAGCATTGTCCAGTTTGTGTTTATTAATACAATATATATGCTCGTATATGCGGTCTCTCATTCTATGCTCGGTTTTACCGATGTAGAATGAATCACAATTTTGATATTTAGCCACATATACGTTCATTTTGGAGTTGCAAATAACTTTTCTTATGTTACTCAAATGTGTGTTGTTTATTTGCAGTGATGCACCTACATGAATCTATTTGCAATAGGGGCAAGTACCACATTGTTTCATCCCTATTGCATATGACTGGATCCTGCACTCACTTTCAAATATATTCTTGAGTGTCGTACCCTTCCTAGTAATGAATCTTGGTTTGTACCCAATTTGTCCACTATTAATTTGTCCTCTAACAGAATATTCCAATTTTTTATCAGTATGTTTTTTATGTGAAGATAATCAAGGTTAAAAGTTGTAATATAGGTCATTGTGAAATCAGTTTGGTTCGTACCTGTCCCAATGATTGTGTCCTGGACCTGATTTTCCATATCAACCTGATTATCATTCATAGAATAGTCATTCAACCCAGTAGAGTGTTGTATACTCAGAATGGGTTTGTACACACCCTTAATTCTTTTCTCCATAACTTCTTCTATTAGTCTGTCAATCAAAGTACTCGGGTATGCTCTTTTTGTGAATAATTTCTTCAAGAACTGGCACTCACTATGGAAGTCCTCATCTGTAGACACCATTCTGGCAGCCCTTACTAAGTGGCCCATTACCACCTATCTTTTTTGGTGGTAAAGGTGTGCACTTGTATAGTGCAAGAATGTGTTTGAATATGATGGTTTCCTATAAATTTTTACTTGGTATCTCTTATCAACATAATTTCTGGTAAGTTGGACATCTAAGAATGCTACTTCATTTGGGTTAAAATTATATGTAAACACTAAGAAGTCTGTAGTCTCATTAAAATAATCAATGAGATTTTTTGCCTCTTCATGTTTCCCTTTTATTAGTAAAAAGATGTCATCCAAATATGTGTAAAATAATTTATTTTTGAGGCTATTCCATCCTTATTGAGTACTAATTGAGGTTCCCAGTAACTCATAACCAAATTCGTGAAGCTAGAGCCACAGGGGGAACCCATGGCTACTCCGCTTTTTTGCAGGTAATAGTTCATAGGTTCATAGGTAGAAACTAGGCTATCTACCCTAGGGCATTTATAAGCCTAGCCAGAGTTTATTTGGCTTCCGCCTCCCTATTAGATTAGCCTACTGTGCCTCCGTAAAGTAGGTCACAGAAGGTACCCTTTTAAGATTAGTTTACTGTGCCTCTGTCTAGCAGGGACACAGAAGACATCCCAGGGGTGAATTTGCGATTTCCCATCCACGCGTCCAGATTTCGCTTGAAGAGGGTCAGCGAGGGGCTATGTCTAACATGAATTGGGATTCTATTCCAGAGTGAGGGGAGCCTCTGGGAAATGAATCTGTCCCTCCAGCATGTCCTATTTATTTTTGTGCTGAGGTTTAAGTCCCTGGAGCGTGTAGCTCTAAGGGACTTTGATTTTTTGAGGTGGAGCATGTCCATTAATTCTGGGTTTGACATGGCTTTGTACGTCAGGCATAGATTGCCTCTGAGTAGGCGGTAAGCAACTGAGTAGAGCTGGAGTTTCTTTAGTCGAGCTGCATAGGACATCTGTTTGTAGCCCATGATCCTCTTGGTGAGGTACTTTTGGGGTTAAGTTTCCTTTAAAATGATGTAATTGTGGGATAGAACTATGTGTAGAAGTTCTTCCACTACACTGATGTCATTCTGGGAAGCCCCTTTCTTCCTTAGTAACTGACTAACCCACTCTATGCCCAATGCTTGTGGTGTTAACGTATATAAGTCCTTTAAGTCTACTGTAAGGAAGTTGTACTGACCCACTCTATGCCCAATGCTTGCGGTATTGACATATATAAGTCCCTTATGTCTACTGTAAGGAAGTTGTACTGACCCACTCTATGCCCAATGCTTGTGGTATTGATGTATATAAGTCCTCCCACTCAATGCCCAATGCTTGTGGTATTGACGTATACAAGTCCTTTACGTCGACTGTAAGGAAGTTTTACTGACCCACTCTATGGCTGATGCTTGTGGTATTGACGTATATAAGTGCTTTACGTCTAATGTAAGGAAGTTGTACTGACCTACTCTATGCCCAATGCTTGTGGTATTGACGTATATAAGTCCTCAATGCCCAATGCTTGTGGTATTGACGTGTATAAGTCCTGTACGTCGACTGTAAGGAAGTTGCACTGACCCACTCTATGCCCGATGCTTGTGGTATTGACGTACATAAGTCTTTTACGTCTACTGTAAGGAAGTTGTACTGACCCACTCTATGCCCAATGCTTGTGGTATTGACGTATATAAGTCCTCCCACTCAATGCCCAATGCTTGTGGTATCGACGTGTATAAGTCCTTTACGTCGACTGTAAGGAAGTTGTACTGACCCACTCTATGCCCGATGCTTGTGGTATTGACTTATATAAGTCCCTTACGTCTACTGTAAGGAAGCTGTACTGACCCACTCTATGCCCAATGCTTGAGGTATTGACGTATATAAGTCCTCCCACTCAATGCCCAGTGCTTGTGGTATTGATGTGTATAAGTCCTTTATGTCGACTGTAAGGAAGTTGTGCTGTTCGTCATACTTTAATTCATTAATTTTTTGCAGGAATGACCATGAATCTTTACATATTACATCTTCTGTTGTTACATATCTTTTAAGTATATTGTCTATCACTTTAGCACATGCATAATGTGGCAGAATTCCTGCCATCAACTATAGGTCTAAGTGGAGGGTCAAATAAACATTTATGGATTTTGGGGACCCCAAACATTGTGGGTGCCACTGGTGTTAACACTATCATGTAGTTGTACATGTCTATATCTATCTTTCCCTCTATGAATAAATCATTAATGTAGATTTTGATATGTGCATTAGCTGTGTTGTATTAATTAAGGGATGCTTTCTGATATGAACTAGAAGCTAACATTGATTCTATTTTAGTTTCATAGTCATCCCCATCCATAAATACAAGGCCTCCACCTTTGCCGGGCTTCATGACGCATACCTTAGCTGATCTTATCAAGTTGAAACATGCTTGCTCATCTTTAGTTAAATTATACTCATAACCCCTGAATCTATTTTCCTTTTGGTATGCTCTCATGTCCAATTCACATATCTTTTCAAATGTATGTAACAAATTGTTCAAAGGGGGATTGTACGTACTTGATATTCTATATTGTGCCTGTGATTGTACAACTGTGTTACCCAGTAACAATTTTAAATTAAGTTTCCTAACATACATTTTCAAATCAAGAATGCTGTTAGATATGTCCATTCTCCTAGCTGGTGTAAAAGTCATTCCTTTAGCTAAGGTGCTAGCCATCTCAACAGAAATATCCAATGTAGAGAAGTTATAAACAAATAAGTCACCTTCCATATTCGAAATTATAGCTGGCATTCCTGTAGTGTTGTTATCCAAATTCTCTGCTACTTCCATTTGTTGTGCTTTTTCCTCTGGTTCTGTCTGTTTTGCTGGCCTCCCCTCGAAAAACCACAATAATTATTATTCTGTTGATTGTTGGTAAAATTCTGTTGACCATTCCGATTTTGTATACGCTAGCTTCTTCTCGGACCCTCATACTGGTTATTGGGAGCATCAAAACTGCTGTCCTGTAGATCTGTAACATCCTGCGGAACCGAGTGTTCAGAGCTGTTGTTCGCCATTTCATTTTGTAAATGCCCGCCCCTCTGCATGTACTCCTGACTTCCTGTTACACTATGTGGTTGATTGGCATTTGCGCTAGCCCTCCCATTCCACACTTGTGCAACTGATGGGCGTGGATATGCTGCACCGTTCTGGTATTGCTGGCGACGCGCTCAAGTTTTTTGACCTTAGTGGCTTTGGATTTGTTCAAATGAAAATCAATTGACTGGAAAATACGAGAGTACTCGTATTTATACCGTTCAAAATCAGCATGAGTTATTATCTGAACATCCAGGACAGATGCTATATCCATTAATTCGTCAGCCATAATGCTATAATGTTTACACATGAGATCTAGAAGATCCAGTCCTTGTTTATTAAATAATTTTATTAGCTCCTGGTGGAATAAAGAATCGTGTACCAGACCAGTAGGGTATTGATACATTCTCAAACTCTTCGGTGCAATGTTAGCTCTTATACATTCTTGGAAGTATTCCACTTCCAAGCGAAGTTTCTTGTATTTAAGCAAGTTCTGATCTAAGCTGTTTAGTAAGTCTGTTATGTTCAGCAAATCCCTAGTCGAGTTCCCATCCAAATTAAATTCATTGCTGTGAGAAAAGCCAACTGGACTTGTAAGCCAATCTTTTAAAGTAGGGACCCCAATAAACCCTGGGACATGGTTGTCAGTAGACCTTTCTCTCGGTAAACTGCTTTTTGGTAGCATTTGGCTGCCACCCTGAGTGCTGACAACTCCGTTCTGACTTGCATTACCAGAAAATGAAGTAGAATGCTGGTTCACATTGTTTAGCAATGCTTGTGTAGTAAAAAGAAGTTATGTACTTACCATAACGTTCCATGTTAGTTGTCTTCTCTCGCCTTCTTTCTTGCTGGTTGGGTTCGGAGCCGATCCTCGGCTCCGACTCGGCCATCTTCTAAAGCTTGAGAGCTACAAACTGGCTCGAGGCCTCCCCATATCCCATGATGCCTGGCGCTAGATACCCAGATCTCGTTTGGTAAGACTAACAGCAGACAAAATAATGAAGGAATCCTATCCTTATCATACATAAGCCCAACTATAAAGACCACTAGGTAGAGTGGGATAGCCAGGGAAGGCTCAGCCTGAGCAATATTATAGAGAAAACTCTTCTTGGTCTAGTAGGATAGGGGGGTGGAGGGGGGACGCAAGAAAGAAGGCGAGAGAAGACAACTAACATGGAACGTTATGGTAGGTACATAACTTCTTTATGTTAAGTTGTCTATCACGCCTTCATTCTTGCTGGTTGGGACAGCGTCCCTAGCACCTAGTATCCTGAGTGGCTCAACGGAACAGACTCTTCAGAAAAGTGGAACCAAAATCAGCTCTGCTCCTGGAAATCACGTCCAGTTTATAATGCGAGATGAAAGTATGAGGGCTTGCCTACGTAGCTGCTGCACAAATAGATTCTATGGGCAACCTAGCCTGAAAAGCAACCGAAGTGGCTAATGCTCTGATGGAGTGCCCTTTTGGTTTAACAGGCAATTGTTTATTCCTCAGCTGATAGCTAAAAGTAATGATAGAAGTCAGCCACCTGGATAAAGTTACTTTTGATACTGGTATACCTTGTTTGCCCTCTGCATAAGAGAGGAAAAGCTGATCCGATTTTCTGAAGGCCTTAGTCCTGTGCAAATAAAAACGCAGTTGTCTGTGAACATCTAACTGATGTAACCTATATTCGGCCCTGCTGGAATGGTTGGGAAAAAACACAGGAAGGTCAATGGACTGATTCAAGTTGTTCTCAGAAAAGACCTTAGGAAGAGAAGTTATAAACAAAGAAGTCACCTTCCATATTTGAAATTATAGCTGGCATTCCTGTAGTGTTGTTATCCAAATTCTCTGTTGCTTCCATTTGTTGTGCTTTTTCCTGTGGTTCCGTCTGTTTTGCTGGACTCCCCTCGAAAAACCCCGATAAATAGAAGTTATGTAATCACCATAACGTTCCATCTGAGTAGATACTTCATTTGTCTGCAACCTGTGGGTGTCGGATCCGACCTCGGATCCGATCCGGCAGCTTTCCATGCTCCAAGATCTGAGCACCTAGCCCCTCCCCCTACCCATAATCCCCTAGTACCAACCACATTACCTCAGATCGTTTTTTTTGCCTCACCAACTCGGGACAGAAACCAACTCCAAATGATCAGAAAAAAATTCCCGAGGTTTGGGGGATGGCAGGGGGGGTCGGTTGCAGACAAATTAAGTATCTACTCAGATGGAACGTTATGGTGAGTACATAACTTCTATATCTGAAGTAGTTACTTCATTTGATCTGCAACCTGTGAGACAGAGTCCCCAGCTAACCTATAAGAACCTGGGTGGTCCTTACGGAAGGATATTCCGAAGCACCGCGGAGCCAAAAGAAGCCCTACTCCTGGAAATGATATCCAGTTTGTAATGAGAAATGAAGGTATGAGATGAGGACCAGGTAGCTGCTGAACAAATATCGTCTACTGGAACCCTAGACCAAAAGGCTGCTGAGGTAGCTACAGATCTTGTGGAATGAGCATGGACGCCAACCGGAGCTGGCTTCCCAGATGAAGTGTATCCCAGTATAATGCACTGACAGATCCAATTTGCTACAGTCACTTTAGCAATTGCCTTGCCCATGGCTGATTTTGCATAAGAAACAAACAACTGGTCCGACTTATGAAACTCTCTAGTCCTGTGCAAGTAAAACGCAGTTGTCTGTGTACATCCAATTTGTGCAACGATATTCTCCTTTGTTGTGAAAATTTGGGAAAAATACAGGAAGATTTATTGATTGATTAATGTTTGATTCTGTAGCCACCTTAGGCAAGAAAGACGTGTTAGTCCTGAGGGACACTCTATCTTTGTGAAAAATAAGGTACGGAGGTTTGATACACAGAGCTTGTAATTCTGAAACTCTCTTGGCTGAAGTAATAGCCACTAAGAAAGCGGTTTTCCAAGACAAGAACTTTAACGGAACCGAGGCCACAGGCTCAAAAGGTGGTCTCGTTAAGGCTTGTAAGACCAGAGTGAGATCCCACGGGGGAACCACAGTCTTGACAGGTGGTTTCAAAAGAAAACGCCTCTTAAGAAGGTTTTGCACAGATTAGTAGATGCTACGGAGCCTATGCCGCCCCCACGTGAAAATGGGAGATGGCCGCCAACTGCACTTTGACTGTGGAGGCACTTGCTCCCTGTCTAAAAAGCAGGGAAAGGAAGTCCAGAATAGTCGGAATAGGGACAGTAAAGGGGTCCAATTCTTTATCTTTGGCCCAGATGGAAAAACGTTTCCATTTACTGTTGTAAAGTTTCCTGGTAGATGGTTTATGAGCCGCCACCAGAATGGCCTTAACAGGGGATGAGATACCGGGAGTCCTAGCCATTAATGGAACTGGATCAACCAAGCAGCAAGTTTGAGATTGACCAGGTTTGGGGTATGGCATCTCACTGGGTGCGAGATTAGGTCTGGACTGGGATCCAGAATCCATGGGGGAGCCACACTGTGAGACCGCAGAAAGGGGAACCAGATCTGTCGAGGCCAGAATGGGGCTATGAGGATAACTCTGCTCCCCAACCGACAGGCTTTCTGGATGAATTTCATCATAAGTGGGAGGGGGGATAAGCATAAAGGAGTCCGGGAGGCCAAGCATGGACTAGAGCGTCTCTGGGGATCCCCCCTCTGGGGGGAACTATTGCGAAGTACTCGCTGCATTTTGTGTTTAAAGTAGAAGCAAAAAGGTCGCAGCGAGGCTGACCCCATTTGCGGAAGATCTGCTTCGCAACAGATGGATTCAGAGACCACTCGTATGGAGTGAGGAACACTCGACATAGCTTGTCCGCTAATATGTTGGACCGCCCCGGAATGTGCGTTGCTATCAGAAAGCGGATGGTGGAAATCGCCCATTCTCACACTCTCATGGCTTCTCGACACAGGGGATAAGATCTGGTCCCTCCTTGTTTGTTTATATACCAGACTACTGACATGTTGTCCGTCTGGATTGCAATAGTCCCTAAGGGAAGAAGGTCGTGGAGAGCTTACAACGCCAAAAGCACCGCCCTCATCTCTAGGACGTTGATATGTAATGCGGTCTCTAGGGGAGTCCACGTGCCTTGAACGAATCTGCCTGAACAATGCCCCCCCCACCCAAGGCAAGAAGCGTCCATGGTCAATGTGGCGTTGGCCGGAGGAATCACAAAGGGTCTCCCTTCTCTGAGTTCCTGCGCTTGTAACCACCACAGAAGGGAGTCCCTGCACACCCTGCTCAGGGGGATTGGCATGCATAATGGGTGGATCGACAGGGACCATTGGACTTGAAGGGTCCATTGTAATATGTGCATTCGCAGACGAGCATGAAGAGAGAGACCGATCGCTGCTGACATAGACCCCAGTGCCCTCAGGACTAACTCCGTTGGAGGAGCAGGGCTCCGAAGAAGGGCTAACACCTGGAACGACAAGCTGTTCAGCCTGACTGACATTAGAACAACTTTGGAGATTTGTGTATCTAACCTGGCCCCTATGAATTCTAGGGCTTGAGTGGGGCACAGGCAGGATTTCTGCTCGTTTACTGAGATGCCTAGGTTGTGGGCCAGAGACAGAGCATAATCTCTTGCCGCACAGAGCTGATGCCTGTTGGTCGCGGTGAGGAGCCAGTCGTCTAGGTAAGGGAAGACCTGAATGCCCTGGAGTCTCAGGTGGGCTGCAACCACTGCCATGACCTTGGTGAACACTCTGGGAGCTGAGGTGAGGCCGAATGGAAGAACCCTGAATTGATAATGACTGGCTCCGAGCCGGAAGCGGAGAAACCTCCTGGATCATTTGTCCATTAATATGTGGTAATACGCATCCTTGAGGTCTAGCGAGCACATCCAGTCGTTCTCCCGCAGCAGGGGGAGAACTGACTGGAGAGTGACCATCCGGAACATTTCCTTGGGTATGAACAGGTTCAGGGCGGAAAGGTCTAAGATGGGTCTGAGGTCCCCGCTTTTGGCACCAAAAGAACCTGGAGTAATAACCCAATCCGACTGGTCTGGGGACGGGCTGGATGGCTCTTTTCTTAGCAGCTTTGAAATCTCCAGCCGCTGCCTCCTCTGATCGGGTGGGACATCGGGAGGCGCCTGGGTTTGGGGAAGGTTTATGAATGGAATGGAGTAACCTCTGGATATGATCCGGAGCACCCATCGATCTACTGTAAGGGACTCCCAGTTTGACAGGTGCTCCGACAATCGCCCCCCGACTGCCTCCAGAGAGGGACAGTCGGGCAAGCCCTCAGGGCTGTTGCACGGGTCTGTCCGAGAAAGGTTCTCTAGACCCGAAATTACACGGCCCCCCTCTGCCTCTGGGCCGGCGTCCACCTTGTCCTCCTCTGCCTCTGGAGGACGAGTGGTCCGCAGCAGGATGGGATTGCTGAGACTTACGGAACCACAGCTTCTTTTGTCCCCTCTGATTCCTGGAGAAGGATAGTTGGGGATTAGAGAAGCGGACTCCGACATCAGACAGCGTCTTCCCGTCCTTTTAGCTTTGGACCAGCGTGTCGCGAACAGTTTTGCCAAACAAGGCAGAACCGTCAAAGGGCTCGCTAAGGACGCCTTGAAGGGGTCCGTGAAGTCGCACAGACGGAGCCAGGAGAGACGTCGCAAGACGACCCCGGATCCGCTAGCTCTAGCGGCTCCCTCCATTGCATGGGAGAGAAGCCGCATAGATGTATTGGAGATGGATTTTAGAGTGGCCATTTGAGTCTCAAAAACCTTTTTGTCTGGGACCGACATGGACTCTGGGGGGGCTGCAGCGTATTCCTTAATCAAGTCTCGCTGTAGCCTAATGGTATGTGCCATATAGTTCAGCGCCCTTATGGAAAAGGTCGCTGAAGCAAACATCCGCTTCCCAATCCGGTCAAGCACTCGAGATTCCTTATCCGGTGGGTGAACCGAAGAACTCTCCTGCGCAAGTTCTTTCTTGGTGGCTGCCGCCACCAACATAGCATCAACGGGGGTTCCTTTGGCCCAAGACGGTCTATCTGTGGGTGGGCTGAGGACTTTATCGGGGCGCCTTGGAATTGGCTCCATGGTGTCGGGCTCCTTCCAAGCCCTGGTGGTAATTAAGTCCACCAGGGGGTCGGCCGGAGGGGACACCCAGGAGGTAGATGGGCCTGCCTCAAAGGCCTCCAGGAACACGGACTCATCAAGGAAGGGCTTTTGGGCTGACCACCCCCCTCTAATACGCAACATTTCCATGATGTCTCCAAAGGAGACATCTTCAGGGGGTGACCTTGGGGAACCCTCCGTGTCATCTAAGTCCGTGTCTGTGGTAATGGACTCGGGGGAGTCCAGGTGCCTCCTTTTGCACCGATGTTTCTGAGGGACCTCCTCGGTGGGACTGTCCAAAGAGGGCTCGTCCACGGGTTGTTGTTCCTCCACGGGAACTAGCTGGAGGGCTTGGGCAGGCTGTCCAGATGGACGGATGATGGAAGACAGACCCTCATACAGTGAGGGTACGGGTGGATCCGAAGCCCGGGTAGGGGATCTGGAGGACCTCGACAGTACCCTCTCCACTACCTCAAAAGCCGAAGGAGAGCCACTCTCACCAGCCTCTGAGAGCAATCTCCTCGGATCCGAGGAAGGGATCGGGGTCGGAGCCGATGCAGTCGGCGCCGAGGCAGAGGTGTGCTCCGACGCCAACAGCGCCAAAGACACAACAACTCCCTCGGATCTGACGCTCAGCCCTCGGCCCCGAGAGCTCGGGTCCAACAAGCTCGAAGGTATGTTCGGCAAAGAGACAACCGCTATCGGCGCCGACAATTCCCTGGGACCGAAAGGGCCTGGATCCGATGACTCCGAGACCTGAAAACGAGTCGGAGAAGGAGTGATTGGGGCAAATATGGGGGCTGCACTCCCCCCCAGAGGGGGGGGAGGCAAGAGCATCCCCATCTGCATTTGGGTCTGTAAGAACCGACGCATCATCCGATCCATTTCCGCTTCGGAGATGCTTCGGGTCGACCTAGATGAAGTAGTAGAGGCAGGCCGGGAGGGCCGCCTCGAAAATCTCGAGGGAGACCTATCCTCCTCCTCCGGCTCTGGCGAAAAACAGGGCGAACGGCGCTGAGAGGAGGGGGATCCGGAGACCCTCGAGGGAGATTTTAGTAGTTTTGCAGGCGGAGCCGAAGGATGAGATTCGGACCGCCTTTTGTGGGACTTATGTCCATCCTTATCCTTGTGCCTCTTCTCTCTAAGGGAAGAGGCACTAGTTTCCCCAGAGTTCAAAACCGATGAGGGAGGTTGAGTCCAGGGTAGAGCTATGGGGATAGACGGCGCCGAAGCTGCTGAAGCAGCTGGAGCCCGAACGGGAGAGGAAGCAGAAGCCGACTCCTGGGGGAGCTTTCCCGCCAGGATCAGCTTGTTCTTCCTATCCCGGAGTGCCCGGGGGTTAAAGGCGCACAGATTTGGCAGGCCTCTGACAAATGGGCTGCCCCCAGGCACAAAACTCACTGAGTGTGGCCATCAGCTGGAGAAAGCTTGTGGCCACACTCAGTACATTTAGAGAAAATGGCCTTAGGCCCTTCTGACATCATTCACACACACACCCAAACACTAGGAGGGGGAGGGGAGTGAAGATAAAACTAGTTATAAATTTAACAAAAGTGACCAAAAAACTAGCACAAGAAGCAGAAAGAGGGGAACTAACACACACACACGACAACTTTGAGTGAAAAATTTGGTTTAAAAACCAGCAATGATCTCACCCAGCCAGGAGCTCTTCACAAGGAAGTTTCTTTAGCCGCGGCAAAAAACGATCTGGGGTAATGTGGTTGGTACTAGGGGATTATGGGTAGGGGGGAGGAGCTAGGAGCTCGGATCTTGGAGCTTGGAAAGTTGCTGGATCGGATCCGAGGTCGGATCCGACACCCACAGGTTGCAGATCAAATGAAGTAACTACTTCAGATTTATTATTCTGTTGATTGTTGGTAAAATTCTGTTGACCATTCCGGTTTTGTATACGCTCGCTTCTTCTCGGACCCTCATACTGGTTATTGGGAGCATCAAAACTGCTGTCCTGTAGATCTGTAACATCCTGCTGAACCGAGTGTTCAGAACTGTTGTTCGCCATTGCATTTTGTAAATGCCCGCCCTTCTGCATGTACTCCTGACTTCCTGTTACACTATGTGGTTGATTGGCATTTGCGCTAGCCCTCCCCTTCCACACTTGTGCAACTGATGGACGTGGATATGCTGCACCGTTCTGGTATTGCTGGCGATCACGCTCAAGTTTTTTGCCCTTAGTGGCTTTGGATTTGTTCAAATGAAAATCAATTGACTGGAAAATACGAGAGTACTCGTATTTATACCGTTCAAAATCAGCATGAGTTTTTATTTGAACATCCAGGACAGATGCTATATCCATTAATTCGTTAGCCATAATGCTATAATGTTTACACATGGGATCTAGAAGATCCAGTCCTTGTTTATTAAATAATTTTATTAGCTCCTGGTGGAATAAAGAATCGTGTACCAGACCAGTAGGGTATTGATACATTCTCAAACCCTTCGGTGTAATGTTAGCTCTTATACATTCTAGGAAGAATTCCACTTCCAAGCGAAGTTTCTTGTATTTAAGCAAGTTCTGATCTAAGCTGCTTAGTAAGTCTGTTATGTTCAGCAAATCCCTAGTTGAGTTCCCATCCGAATTAAATTCCTTGTTGTGAGAAAAGCCAACTGGACTTGTAAGCCAATCTTTTAAAGTAGGGATCCCAATAAACCCTGGGACATGGTTGTCAGTAGACCTTTGTCTCGGTAAACTGCTGTTTGGTAGCATTTGGCTGCCAACCTGAGTGCTGACAACTCCGTTCTGACTTGCATTACCAGAAAATGAAGTAGAATGCTGGTTCACATTGTTTAGCAATGCTTGTGTAGTAAAAAGAAGTTATGTACCTTCCATAACATTCCATGTTAGTTGTCTTCTCTCGCCTTCTTTCCTGCTGGTTGGGTTCGGAGCACTCGGCCATCTTCTAAAGCTCGAGAGCTACAAACTGGCTCGAGGCCTCCCCATATCCCATGATGCCTGGCGCTAGATACCCAGATCTCATTTGGTAAGACTAACAGCAGACAAAATAATGAAGGACTCCTATCCTTATCATACATAAGCCCAACTATAAAGACCACTAGGTATAGTGGGATAGCCAGGGAAGGCTCAGCCTGAGCAATATGATAGAAAAAACTCTTCTCGGTCTAGTAGGATAGGGGGATGGAGGGGGGGACGCAAGAAAGAAGGCGAGAGAAGACAACTAACATGGAACGTTATGGTAGGTACATAACTTCTTTATGTTGTCTATCTCGCCTTCATTCTTGCTAGGTGGGACAGCATCCCTAGCACCTAATATCCTGAGTGGCTCAACGGAATAGACTCTTCAGAACAGTGGAACCAAAATCAGCTCTGCTCCTGGAAATTACGTCCAATTTATAATACGAAATGAAAGTATGAGGGCTTGCCCACGTAGCTGCTGCACAAATAGATTCCATGGGCAACCTAGCCTGAAAAGCAACCGAAGTGGCTAATGCTCTGGTGGAGTGCCCTTTTGGTTTAACAGGCAATTGTTTACTCCTCAGCTGATAGCTAAAAGTAATGATAGAAGTCAGCCACCTGGATAAAGTTACTTTTGATACTGGTATACCTTGTTTGCCCTCTGCATAAGAGAGGAAAAGCTGATCCGATTTTCTGAAGGCCTTAGTCCTGAGCAAATAAAAATGTAGTTGTCTGTGAACATCTAACTGATGTAACCTATATTTGGCCCTGCTGGAATGGTTGGGAAAAAAACACAGGAAGGTCAATGGACTGATTCAAGTTGTTCTCAGAAAAGACCTTAGGAAGGAAGGATGGATTAGTCCTAAGAGCAACCCTGTCTATGTGGAACACTAGGTAGGGGGGATGTGTACAAAGAGCCTGCAGCTCGGAAACTCGTCTGGCTGAAGTAATTGCTACCAGAAAAAGTGTTTTCCACCATAAAAACCTCAACAAACAGGAAGCTGTCGGTTCGAAGGGGGGCAAAATTAGAGAGGCTAGAATCAAATTCAGATCCCACGGGGGTGGAGGATCTCTAACCGTGGGCCTGAGCAGAGTAGTTCCTTTGAGGAAGGCCTTACAAAGCTTATGAGACATTATACTACTTTCAGAAAGGCCAATGTGAAAATTCAAGATTGCGGCTAACTGCACTCTAATTGTAGCCGAAGCGGAGCCAGCATGAAAAAGCTCAGTGAGGAATTCCAAGATGTTGTGAACAGGGGTTGAAAAAGGATCTATATTCTTAGCCTCTGCCCAGGAAGAAAAACATTTCCACTTACTAGCGTAAGTTTTTCTACTGGTAGACTTGTGTGATGATAAAATGATTTCACGCACTGATTGGGAGATATCCGGAAGCCTGGCTAGGGTTGGAAGCGGAGCAACCAAGCTGTGAGCTTGAGAGATTGTAGGGAGTGATGCAGCCCGTCCGACTGATGGATCAGAAGGTCTGGAATTGGATCCAGCATCCAAGGCTGCTCGATAAGGTAATGATGCAGGAACGGAAACCATATTTGTCGAGGCCAGTACGGGGCAATGAGGATCATTTTGCAACCCAATACGGTAGCTTTCTGTATCAGCTTGGGAATTAGAGGAAACGGGGGAAATGCATATAGAAGTCCCTGAGGCCAATCGTGGACTAGAGCGTCTCTGGGGGAATATTCGGGATGTGGAAGGAGAGAGAAGAAGTTGCTGCACTTGCTGTTGAAGGGGATGGCAAAGAGGTCGCAGCAAGGTTGCCCCCATTTGCGGAAGATTTGGCCCACCACTACTTGATTCAGAGACCACTCGTGAGGCATCAGAATAGCTCTGCTCAGCCTGTCTGCTATGACGTTGGATTTCTCAGGGATATGCGTTGCAGTCAGAAACCATTGGGAAGAGATCGCCCACTGCCAGAGTCGGAGTGCTTCTCGATATAGGGGGTAGGACCTGGTTCTGCCCTGTTTGTTGATGTACCATACAACTGACATATTGTCTGTTTGAATTGCAACTGTCCCGGTAGGAAGAGAGTCCTGAAGAGCTTGCAACGCTAAAAACACGGCTCTCATCTCCAAGACGTTTATGTGCAGATGGTACTCCTGAGGTTGCCAAGTGCCTTGGACTGTTCTGCCCTGATAATGCCCCCCCCACCCGATCAGGGAGGCGTCCGTGGTTACCGTAGCAACTGGAGGGGGAAGTACAAATGGTCTGCCCAGGGGTACTGATGAGGAGACCATCCACCATGCAAGGTGCTTTTTGCATGCTTCTGTAATGATAATCATGTGAGACATGGGAAGCTGCTGAAAGGACCATTTCGTGAAAAGGAGCCATTGGAGAATCCTCATGTGGAAACGGGCCAGAGGGACTAGTATGATTGCCGCTGCCATGAGACCAAGGGTTTGAAGTACGAACCTGGCTTGAATTCTCTTGCAACCTAACAAGACCTGGACATGCTGCCGAATGACTAACACCCTGTCTGGTGGAAGGCTGGCTGACCTGTCTTTTATATTTAAGTTTGTGCCTATAAAGGTGATAGACTGACAAGGCGACAGAGAAGATTTTTCGAAATTTATAGTGATACCTAATCTGAAACACGTCTGTATGGTATAGTCTCTGGCTTGCAGAAGATGATGCCTGGTGGTAGCAGTGAGGAGCCAGTCGTCTAGATACGGAAACACCTGGAATCCTTGCCGTCTCAGATGAGTGGTAACTACTGCCATACATTTGGTGAACACCCTGGGGGCTGTGGTGAGACCAAAGGGCAGAGCTCTGAAATGATAATGGCTGGCGCCCAGCCGGAAGCGCAGGAATCTTCTGGAGCGCCTGTCCATTTTGATGTGGTAGTACGCATCCTGAAGATCTATGGAGCACATCCAATTGTCCTGACCTAGGAAGGGTAAAATGGACTGTAGTGTGACCATCCGAAATTTGGTTCTTTGTACAGACCTGTTTAGTCTGCTGAGATCCAAAATGGGTCTCCAGTCCCCTGTCTTTTTTGGTACCAAAAAGAACCTTGAGTAAATTCCGGATCCTTGCTGGTCTGCTGGGACTGGCTGGATGGCCCTTTTTCTTAGCAGTTTTGCAACTTCCTGAACTGCTTGATCCCTTACATTGGGTGGAACATCTGGAAGGGACTTGTTCAGCAAAAATGGAGGGCGAACGAAGGGAATTTTGTAACCTCCGGATAAAACAGACTGTACCCATTTGTCTTGTGTTATGTCTTGCCAGGCTCTTGGGTACAGCGATAATCTTCCCTCGACTGCCTCCAGAGGTGGACAGCCGGGCAACCCTTCAGGGATGCTGGAAGGACTTGTCAGAGAAAGATTCTCTGCTGCCCTGACTTTGCAGACCCCCTCTGCCACGAGGGCGGTGTTTGTTATTGTTCCCTCCTCTGCCCCTGGAGGGAAACTCACCACGTGTGTCAGACACGGCTCACTGGGATTTCCGGAACCACATCTTTCCACTCTTCTGACCCTTGGGATATGTTCTGGAAGGAGTGGAAAAATGGACCCCTACAGCAGAGAGAGTCTTGCCTTCCTGTTCACACCTGGTAAGGGTGTCCTTCACCTGAGATCCAAAGAGAGAGGAACCATCAAAGGGGGTGTTGGTGAAAGACGCTCTGAAAGGTTCCGCAAAGTTACAAAGCCGCATCCAAGCGTGTCTCCTCAGAGCGACGCCTGTGCCTGCAGCTCTACTCGCCCCATCGGGTGCATAAGAAATGAGCCTCATGGAGGAGTTAACCAATGAATTAAGAGTCGCCAGCTGGGAGGCAACCTTGGCCTGGGCCCCCCTCAGAAGATGGATCTTGAAGGGTATCTCCAAGCTCTTTAAGGAGATCCCTCTGTAGATGGGTAAAGTGGCACAAGTAATTCAGAGACTTCATGGAAAATGTCGCTGAAGAAAACATCCACCTCCCATATCTGTCCATCGTCCTAGACTCCTTGTTAGGGGAATGAACAGATGAAGAAGTTTCAGCCAACTCCTTCTTCGTGGCCACCGCTACCACCATGGCATCAACGGGGACATCTTTTGTCAAAAATTGTTTGTCCTGTGGTGCAGTAATGAATTTTGCTGGTCTTCTTGGGGTCGGTTCCACTGTGTTTGGAGCTGACCACGCCTTCCAAGCCACCACAAGACACCAGTGGGTCAAAATGTGGAGACACCCAGGAGGTGGAAGGTTGGGATCCAAACGCGTCCAGGAATACCGACTCATCCTCAGAAGGGCTTAGGGCAGTCCAGTTCCCCCTCTGTCTAAGCATCTCAAGGATGTCTGAGAAGGAGACATCTTCAGAGGGGGACCTCGGGGACCCTTCCGAATCCTCTAAGTCGGTATCTGATGTGACAGACTCAGGGGAGTCAACATGCTTCCTCTTGCATTTCCTCTTATGAGGTGGCTCGTCTGAATGATCAGGGGAGGCCTCGGAAGAGAAAGATACACCCAAAGGGGTGTCCTGGGGCGCTGGATCCCCACGCTTGGGGTCTGGAAAAGAGGTAGAGGCTGACGCAGGCACCATAGGGAGAGGAGCTGAGGGGGTCGATCGTGGCACTGGCTCAGGGGCCAGAACACTCCTCATCACCTCGAAGGCATCCCGATCGGACCGGAGAGAGGGATCCGGTTAAGAAGAAATCAGAATCCCTCTCCGCACTGAGGGGGAAGGCTCCGAGGCCGATGTGGGAGACGAACTCACCTGAGCCGAGGCTTCGAGGGGGAGAGTGGGGTCGGACAAGGGTCTGATGCCACTCGCCTCCTCGAAGCCAACAAGGGAGTCCCGGCGCCCAGATCTCTCTAAGGACAGAACCATGGAAGTGATCAGAGCTGACGACGGAACCGAAGGAGCAGGTATCGGAGACGGTTCCACGACTCAAACCCCCACAAACTCCGGCTCCGAGCTCAAAGGGTGAGTCGGAGGAGGAATATCTGCGGACGTGGATGGAGCCGACCCCTGGTGAGGGGAGCTGGACAACATTTTAGCCAGGGCCTGCGATTTTAGCAGTCTGCTGACCACTCTTTCCAAGTCATGGTCCGAAAGTCTTGAGGACCGAGAAGAGTGGGATGAGTGATGACTATGCTCCGATTGAAGCAGAGGCGATCTAGGAGCCAAGCGTATCGACTCCAGTGAGGGAGACCTGGACCTTTTTCGACTCTCAGAAGGCTCCGAAGAGCGTATCGGAGCCGACTGGGAGGGAGGAGCATCAGTTCCAGCTGGAGCCAAAATAAAAGGTACAGATTCACCTAACGACGGCTCCGAACTGGGAGTCGACGGTTTAGGTGCCTTAGAAGATTTCACAGGCTGAGCCTTAGCCGGTGAATCTTGAGGTTTAAGTAAACCTCTAAGGATCAATTTATTTTTGCACTCCTGCTGGACTCTTGGATGGAACGCATGGCAAATGGAGTTCTGCAGGTGCACGGCGCCCAGACAATAAACACAAGAAGTGTGACCATCTGTCAGAGACATCTTCTGACAGCATGAGTCACACTTCTTGAATCCAGACGGCTTAGGATCCTTGGACATATTACCAAAGAAACTGTACTGTCCAAGCAAGCACCCAAATGAGAAATGGAACGCTGAGGAACGATATATGTGAACCAAAAAGGACTTTATTAATGTTGTCACTACAAATCTGCGTTTTCGCATAACACACTTCATCAGATAAAATTCAAATAATGCAAATACTGTTTAAATACCATGACGAACATCAAAAAACTGATCTCATTGGATATCCAGTATTTAAAATTTAAAATGATAGTATCATTTAGAACATGTCAAGGATATAAATAAATAGATAAAAATAAAAATATATCGTTCCTCAGCGTTACACATATATCGTTCCTCAGCGTTCCTTTTTGGTTCACATATATCGTTCCTCAGCGTTCCATCTCTCATTTGGGTGCTTGCTTGGGCAGTACAGTTTCTTTGGTTTTGTGTTTGCCATACTGTGCTTATCCTTGGACATATTGACAGGCAAGCCCAAAGGAAAAACACACTCACACAAAGGTTAAGGTACTAACACAACAATACACTACAAGCTACCAGAACCGACAGTACTACCAACAACTGTAATAAGTATAGCAAACAGTGATAAGAAAAGATTTTTTTTTTTTTTTAAGGAAATAGATAGAGAAGAAAAAGGTTATCCTCTAACTTAAACGGAAAACCTTAGAGGAAAAAGGGAGAAGTAGAAGAGGGGAGGGGAAACTCTCTAAGTAAAACGAGTTTCTGAAGAGAAAAGACAAGGATTCAGCTACAAAAACTTATACAAATAAGGGAAATAACTAAACAATAATTCTACTCTAAAAATTTACTAAATTGTGACAGAAAAAAGACAATACAGAAGTTTTATATGACCTGAGCCAGTAGAGCAACCTCGCAGCAGAAGCGGCAAACGAGATCTAGGTATCTAGCGCCAGACATCATGGGATATGGGGAGGCCTCGAGCCAGTTTGTAGCTCTCGAGCTTTAGAAGATGGCCGAGATGGAGCTGAGGATTGTCTCCGAACCCAACCAGCAAGAATGAAGGCGAGATAGACAACTTAACATCTACATTTACGTTTGGTTCCTTGTTACCTTGATCAATTATTTTCTGCTGCTGAGTGGTGTTACCATTTGTAACAACTCTCATTTGGTTCTGCTGCTGCTGCTTGTCTTGTGTTAGTAAGCCATTAGTAGAGCCATTTACAGAATCCACTTTTTGTTACAGGCGTTCTACTTCCTGTGATAAGGCATGTACTAATGCTGTAAGCTGACTCATGGCCTCAGTTTCTTTTGTAGAATCCATAAGCAATTCCAAGGATGAGCCCAGTGCATTGGTTGCCATGTTGCCTGAACAAACACTTAAAAACTCCAAAATCCAAGATACAAAAAAACTGAGAAATTAAAACAAAAACAACTGGCAACTTCACTGAAGACTGAATCCACAAAGTTTAATGAAGCGCTTTTCGTCCAAATACTTCTTTGAACTTCATCAGATACTAACATTTACAAAAATCAAGTTTAGATAGTCATGTTTAACCATGACTAAAATCAGCTGGTCTCTCCATCTTAAAATTTAAAGGAACAGTAGTTAAAATAGCATTGTGAACATAATAGGCATTTTCCTGTTCTTTAAAACTGCCTTATTTAACAAGCAAATGAATACATTTATCACAGCAGTAATATGGTGAAAATCATATACGAAAATTGTGTAAAAATGTAGAGTCTCCTCATTTATCTAACCTTACATTATAAACATTTTCAAGTAAAAAATTAATAAGTGAAACATAATTTCTATAATGTTGTTACTACAGTATTTCATCTCATTAAGCTTTTCAGTTTTAAACAGCATGTCATAGAACGCATGTTGTTCAATCCGGGAAAGTTATAAGCATTGAGACGAATTTGCCAGAGCAATTCCAACTTTTCTAATAATAAGGTGAATGGGACCCCCTCTTGGATTACTGTCCACTTCAAGAATCCAAAATTTAAATGCATGTTCTGGATACTGTTCTATATGCTTTTCTAAAGTATTGCCCAGTTTGTGTTTATTAATACAATATATATGCTCGTATATGCGGTCTCTCATTCTATGCTCGGTTTTACCGACATAGAATGAATCACAATTTTGACATTTAGCCACATATACGTTCCTTTTGGAGTTGCAATTAACTTTTCTTCTGTTACTCAAATGTGTGTTGTTCATGTAGGTGCATCACTGCAGGGAGGAGGCAACAGCAACCGACGCCGGACCAAGACTTTGGAACTCAGGCCGACTGGGGAACCGCCTGACGGCAGGATAACCCAAGTGTAATGACTGCAGCAGTGTAACACGATGAAAATCCCTGTCTGGATGAAAAATGATAAAAGGTTCCACAGCCATGAGTGCTTGTAACTCCGAGACTCGCCTTGCAGAGGTTATTGCTAGGAGTAGAGCTGTTTTCCAGGATAAAAATTTTATATCTGCTGTTGAAGCTGGCTCAAAAGGAGGCAGTGTGAGTTTTTCCAAAACACAATTTAGGTCCCAAGCCGGAATTGGTACTCTCCTTGGAGGCCTAATGTTTTTGGCCCCTATGAGGTACTGCCTTATTAAAGGATGAGAAAAAATAGGTAGTTCTGTATTGTAATGGGCTGAAATGGCAGAGGCATGAATCTTAATTGATGAGAAAGAAAGGCGTTTGTTCAGCATCTCAGTTAGGTATTGTAAAATCTGAGGTATATTTGGTACACACGTGTCAACGCCTTGTTCCTGGTTCCAAGCACAGAATCTCTTCCATTTTTCTGCATAAGATTTTCTGGTACTGGGCCACCTTGCCTCCAAGATAACATCCATAACAGCTTTTGAAAGAGGAGTGTTCTGAATGGTTACATTATCCGTCATGCTGCCAGATTTAAGGTCCTGATTTGGCTGTGCAGGATCTGATTGTTTTGCTGGGTCAGCAAGTGAGAAGTTTGAGGCAATATCCATGCTGGACCTTGGGACAGGCTCTTTAGGAATGGGTACCAGTGCTGGTGTGGCCAATCTGGTGCAATCAGTATCATTTTTGGCTTCTCTTGTCTGACCTTTAGAAGTACCCTGGGAAGAAGAGGCAGTGGAGGAAAGGCATATCTTGTTAAATTTTTCCAGCTAAGGATAGGGCGTCCACTTTCCATGCTTGCTTATGATAAATCCTTGTGTAAAATCTCTGCAAGTGGCAGTTGTGAGGGGAAGCAAATAGATCTATGTCTGGGCATCCCCATTTCCTTATTATCATGTGGAAGACTTGTGGATCCAGTTTCCATTCGTGGGGATCCATGAGGTTTCTGCTTAGTTCGTCTGCCAGAGTATTTGTTTTTCCTGGCAGGAATTGTGCTTGGAGGTGAATTTGAAAAGCCAATGCTGTGTCCCATAAGGTCATTGCTTGTCTGCAGAGGGGGTAGGAATGTGTACCTCCCTGTTTCTTTATGTACCACATGACCGTAGTATTGTCTGTCTTTATCAGTAGTTGTCCTGGATGAAGCAGGTCCTTGAAAGCTGTAAGGGCATTTTCAACAGCTAGCATCTCTTTTTGATTGATGTGAAGATGCATCTGGTTTGCAGGCCATGTGCCCTGAATACATTTTCCTGCCATATGGGCCCCCAGGCATAATCCGATGCATCCGTTGTCAGTGTCTGTCTGGCTGTGGGTAAACTGAATGGCAGACCCTTGTTGTGGTGACAGGCTTCTGCCCACCATCGTAACTCCTGTTGCAGGCAGGGAATGAGTGCAATTACTGTCTCCAGGCTGTGGCAATGCTGAGTCCAAACACTTTTTAGATACCATTGTAGTTTCCTCATATGCAGTCTGGCATATGGAATTAGTAGAATGCAGGATGCCATGAAACCCAGGGCCTGCAGGATTTTCCTTACAGATAAGTGGGTTTTTGTTGCCAATTTCTTGAAGTAAGAAGTGAGTTGCTTTTGTTTGTCTGGCATGAGATAAGCCATTTGGGCAGTTGTATTTAAGCTTGCACCAAGGAATATTATCTCTTGAGAGGGCACTAGTTTTGATATCTTTTCATTTACTAGGGCAGTTACTAATCTTTTTACAAACGCCAGATGCTTTAGAAGAATGTCTTTGTTCTCTGCTTGAATTAGGCAGTCGTCCAAGTTGGGGTATATTTGAATTCCTCTTTGTCTGCAAAATGCAATTACTGGTGCCAGGCACTTTGTGAAGCCCCTGGGCGCAGTAGATAAGCCAAAGGGCAGTGTAGAGAATTGGTAATGCATTGAGCCAGCTATGAATCTGAGGTATCTTCTGCAAGACTGTTTGATTGGAACATGCAGGTATGCCTCTTTTAGGTCCAAAGTTACGAGCCAAGCCTTCTTGCCCAGCATGGGCAGTAGCTGCTGTAGAGTCAACATCTTGAATTTTGGAACTTCCAGAAACATATTTAGTATAGACAGGTCCAGTATTGGCCTCCAGGTTCTGTCCTTCCTGCGTACTAGGAAAAGTCTGGAGTAAAATCCTTGCCCCTGCTCTTGTTTTGGTACTTGCTGAATGGCCCTCATGTCCATGAGGGCTGTAATTTGTTTTTGTGCCTCTGCCCATTGATTGTGTGGCAGGTCTGGCATGCCCTTTGATCTTGGTAGAGTGTGGAAATGGAACCTGTAGCCTTGGGACACTATGTTCAGGACCCATTTGTCTTGGGTAATCATTTGCCAATTTGATAAAAAGTGCTAGTTTTCCCCCTAAAGGGGCTGCCAAAAGAAATGTGCTTGGATCTGGCAGAGGAAAGTCATTGGGACTGTTTCCTGTAAGATTGTGATTTGTCTTCTCCGCTTTTGGAGGTAGGAGCACCCCATTGTTTAGGCCTGTATGCGCCTTGGGGTTGGGATCTGCCTCTGGGACACCTGTATCTGCCTCTCTGTGGTCTGTCTGACACTGGAAAGGACCAATTTTTAGAAGGCCAGTTCCTGCTAAACCTGGGTGGCTGTACCTGTAAGAAATCCTTGACTGCATGGATTTTGCTTTATCCTCCATTTTTTTCAAAACCTCTTCTGCTTTAGTACCAAACAAAGTATCATGCTGTAATGGAGCAGCCGATAATTTTGCTTTAACATGATCAGGCAAATTCTGTTCCTTTAACCAAGCATGCCTTCTAATAACAGAACCTGTGACAGCGGCCCTGCACAAGGCCTCCAGTGAATCATAACCACATTGCAAAGTATGCTTTCCCACTTGTTCAGCTGCATGCAATAAATCCTGCAATTCTTTGTTCTCGGAACATTCAGTAATTGTCAACAATTTCTGTTTAGGCAGTGACATTAAATATTGCTGATATTTAAGCATATGAAACTGACAATTTAAAGCCCTTACAGCCAAGGTAGCAGAAGTGTATACTTTTTTTCCCCATCTGTCTAGAGCCCTAGAATCCCTATCAGAAGGGACAGGGTTTTTTGCAGTGGAGGCTTTAACCTCTTTGGGACCCTGAGAAATAGTTTCTGGATCAGCAGCAGGGTTTTTATAAAGGAATTTATGAGAATCCGGAACCCTATAGTATCTGTCTGGCTTAGCAGATGCAGGGGGTAATGAGTCAGGGGACAGGCCGGACTCTGAAAAAACATCATCTGCAATGTCTAAAACAGGTGGAATAGCAAGGGATCTGTGCTGAGGAAGTAGCAGAAAGTCCCTGAGCCTTTTCTTAGATTCAGAATAATCCTGGCTCTCCCAGTGGAAATGCTCCCTTATGGTATGCAGGGTTTCCCCAAAAGAATAATCCTCAGGAGGAGAGGCTGAAGGAATGGATTCTTCAGCATCAGAGTCCTCATAGGGAAGCATGGAATAATCCTGTTCATAAGAGGAACCAGAGGAAACAGAAACCTGATCAGAAGAATAATACTCTGTCTCTTACCTAGGCCTCTTATCAGGTGGGGATGGGAGCCCCTGATCAAAGTAATTAGGTCTTCGGCCATTTTGAGCATCTGTTTTTTAGGCATGGTAGACTGAGTAGGAGAATGCTGTACTTGTTTCTTTGTCTTTAGAGCTGCTTTAGTCTTTGAAGCTGAAGATGGCTTAATATACAGTTGTGTAGGTCTGAAGACACCCTCAGAAGCCGATGCCTGCTCAGCGGCTCCAGACCCATCTGAGGGAATGATTTCTGAGTGCCCAATACCTTGAGTATCCAGAGGCCCAGTCGGCTCCACGTGGGAGTTGGAAGCGGTCTATGGCTCTGAGGTAGCGGGCGCCAGGGGCTGCGAAAATGCCTCACTGAGAACCGGCGACTGGCCTAGCAGAGACCTCGTCGTCGGTTTTGGACCACGGATGCCTATCCTTTTCCTTGTCCTTGCATTTTTTGTACACTCCGGTCGTCGGCTGTTCCGACAGCATTATATAATTAAATTTTCGACCAAAGTAATGAAATGCAAAATCGAACCGACGCTTAATAGTGCATTGGTTAAATCTTGCACAAAACCGACAGCTAGCAACGTTGTGATCAGGGCCTAGGCAAGGGATACAGTAAGAGTGAAAATCCTTATGAGGTATTTGCTTCCCACAAAAAATACAATTGTTAACTTTTTCTGACATCGGTCTGGTGTAAGAAAAAAGTTTCCCCAACGGGGTACTTAGCTTTAATGAAGACTTCGGTTCTGAAATTCAGATTTGAAAATCTCAGGAGTCGGCCGACCGGCACTTGTGAACTGCTTTGGCTTCGGGCGCTGCGCGGCAAGAAAGACTGAAGAAAATGGTGTCGGCTGCATCTTTTATACCCCTGGCGCACTGACGTCAGGGAAGAGGCGACAGCAACTGACGCCGGACCTAGACTTTGGAATTCTGGCCGACTGAGGGTAGCCTGCCAGCAGGATAACCCAAGAGTAATAACTGCAACAGTGAAACACGATGAACATCTAATGGATATAGCATCTGTCCTGGATGTTCAAATAAAAACTCACGCTGATTTTTAACGGTATAAATATGAGTACTCTCCTATTTTCCAGTCAATTCATAGTTTCATAGTATAGTACTAGGCTATCTGTCCTGGGGCATTTGTAAGCCTAGCCATAGTGATGTGGCTTTTGCCACCCCATGAAATGGTACAAAAAATGTACAGAATAAATTTAGAATACTGTGCCTCTGTCTAGTAGTGACACAATGAAGGTCCCCTTATATAATAGAATTAGTTTACTGTGCCCCTGTCTAGCAGTGACACAGATGTGACCCCTGGGGTAAACTTATGATCTCCCATCCACTCATCAAGATTTCTCTTGAAAAGAGTCAGTGAGGGGCTCTGCCTAATGCGAACTGGGATCCTGTTCCAAAGCATGGGAAGCCTCTGGGTTATGAATCTATCCCTCCAGCATGTCCTATTCATACTTGTGCCGAGGTTTAAGTCTTTAGCTCTCGTGGTCCTGATGGATTTGGATTTTTTGAGGTGGAGCATGTCCATCAGATCCTGATTGGACATGGCCTTGTACGTCAGGCAGAGATCACCTCTGAGCAGGCGGTATGCTACTGAATAGAGCTGAAGTTTCTTTAGTCTGGCAGAATAAGACATATGTTGGAGACCCTTGATCCTCTTGTTGAGGTACTTTTGTGGTCTCTCCAGCTGTTGCAAATGTCGGGTGAGGTACATACCAAATGGGGCATTGTACTCAATCATGGGTCTGATGAGGGAGGAATATAGGGGTACAATGACATCCTTGGATCTGGATGTGAATCCCTTCATGATGAGGTGTGCAAGGTAGAATGTTTTTCTAACCACTTTGGCAACGTGGGTGTCAAATGAGAGGTCGCTGTTGACTTGGGTCCCTAGGTCTCTGATTACTTTTTCCGTACTCAGTGGGTTGCTGTCTATGTGATAATTTGTGGGTACTTTGTTTTTCCCAAAGGGGATGACTATACATTTTTTGGCATTTAGTTTAAGGCCGTGACTCCGGCACCAGTTGTCCGTTTCTGTGAGGCCTTTTTGTAGGATTTGTGTGTCTGCTGGTGTATCGACTATGGCGCTTAGTTTGCAGTCATCTGCGAACTTTGTCAGCCACAGCCCTCCCATGTTTGCTTTAACATCTGAGAAATAAATGCCGAACAAGAGGGGTCCCAGGACAGATCCCTGTGGGACACCACTTGTGACTGGCTTTGAGTCTGACATTGCTCCAGCGATTTTAACTTTATGGATTCTGTCCTTTAGCCAGTTTGCAACCGATCTAGTGACATAAGGGTTTATGTTTAAGCTGTTGAGCTTATCTATGATGCCTGAGTGGGGTATTGTGTCGAAGGCCTTAGCCAAGTCCAGGTATGCTGTATGGACTGCTTTGCCCTCATCAATGGCTCTAGTGACTGTTTCGAAAAAGTCAACCAGGTTTAAAAGGCAGGATCTGCCCTTTACAAAGCCGAACTGGGTGAGGTCAAGTGTCTGTAGGTCCCCTATGTCTCTGTTTATGAGTTCCATAATGATTCTTTCCATAGCTTTGCAGACCAGGCTGGTTAAGCTTATGGGGCGGTAGTTTCCAGGGTCTGTAGAGGCACCCCCCTTGTGGAGTGGGACCACTGTTTGTGTACGCCAGTGTTCAGGTACATATCCCGAAGTAAGGCTAAGGTTAAATAGAATTTTTATGTGTGGGTTTAGCTCCTCTTGGAGTTCACGTAACATGCAACTCGGGATACCGTCAGGTCCCATTGATGCTGTGTTATTTGCTTTGTTTAGGGCGGTTCTCACTTGGACATCTGAGATGACAGGGAGATTACATTCAGCTGGGATAAGTATTTCTTCTTTTGGAGGTGAAGGAGGGGAGAAATTTGCACTGAACCTGTCAGCCAGAATGTTGGCAATATCTGTGGGTTCAGTGTATTTTATGTTGTTGTGAACCAACTCTGAGCATATTTGAGGGTTTCCACCCAGGTTTCTAACATAGCTGAAGAAGGCTTTGTGGTTATCTTTAGTGTTCTTAGCGATTTTTCTCTCAAAGTTGGCCTTGGATGTTTTTATGAGAGAACGTAGTTTTCTGCTAATGTTGATCAGAGATGTCTTCCCTTCATGGGATTTTGCTCCGACATGCAGTAGCTTCCTTCTTTTGTTATACAATTTGTTTATGGCTGAGGTCCACCAGACAGGACGCTTACCTTTGGTGAAGAGGGACTTGGATTTGTTTGGGATTGCATGATCCATGCATTCTTGGAGATGTCCATAAAAAGCATTTGTGAAGGATTCGGCATTGTGGGATGTGGTATCCACTGGCACAGTGGGCTTAAAGGATACCATCTCAGTCTTAAGAAGAGTGAAGTCTGCTTTTGAGAAGTTTTTCATGGTGGTCTTTTGTGCTGGGGGTGGAGGTGGGATATGTATTTCCAGGGTGATTAGTTTGTGGTCAGATCTCACTAGTGAGGGGTATACTTCCGGTGTGGAGCATTTTGTCCCCATGTTTGTGATGATCAGGTCTAGTATATTATCTCCCCTAGTGGGAGAGGTGACTAGTTGTTCCAGTGCATTTGAATTTATGAATTCCAGGAACCTTTGGGCTAGGGTATTAGGGCTAGAATAATGTACCCAATCTATGTTTGGGTAGTTGAAGTCTACTAGTATGATGGTATTTTGTGATACATTCATATCCTCCAATGTCTTTAGGAAGGCTGAGTGGGGTTCTTGAGATTGGGAGGGTGGTCTGTAACATGCTACCAGTTGTATAGCAGTTTTGCCTATGGTTAGTTGCACCTGTATGGTCTCTGATGCTTCATGTGTTGCTACTAACCTGGAGGTGTGGGTGTCCTTGATGAATATGGACACTCCTCCCTTTGTGGTTCGGCCCGGGTTTTGGGGCCGAAAAGCATGATACGAGGTATAGCCTGGTAGCGCTGGGGTGCTCTCCGGAGCCTTGAACCAGGTTTCAGTTACTGCACAGACGTCGATGTTCTCCATGCTGAGGAGCACATCAAGTGCCTGCATCTTGAGATTTAGACTTCTGGCGTTGAGCAGCATTACCCTTAGTTTTTTTCCATTTTTGTTTTCTAAGGAGGTGGGTTTGTCTTTTGAGCCTTGCCTAAAAAAGGCACTATGGGGGTGGCAAGAGCCTTAGCCAATATCCGAAGCCCAGTGGTGACAGGTGTAAGCCATCCTCATGAAGCAGCGTGGCTTGTCCAACATGTCATCCCAGGCAGACAGATATTGGATCCCCTTAGAATGACACCAGTACTTGAGCCAATTGTTAAAGCTGATCATCTTGTCTTTGTATTGTGGTATCATTCTTGGTGAGGGCAGGATGCTGCTCAGGATCAGGGTCATACCAGCCTGGGCTACATAATCGGAGAGCTCCTCTATGTCTCTTTTCATGTAGTCCAGGGAAGTACGTCTCAGGTCATTCACACCAGCATGGACAATGACGGAGTCATATTTGTACTTGCTTTGGAGTGACTTGAGTGCGTGTGTTATGTGGCGGATCCTAGCTCCTGATAGACAGCTCACAGTCACCTTCTCCTTGTTCAGCCTGGTCAGCGGGACATCAGTGTGTCTGACTATAGAGTCACCTATTACTAGTGTATCAGGCAAGGTTTTTGGCCTTAAGGGCTGTGATTGGTTGACACACTGATTTATTGAAGTATGTGTTGCATGTGTTTTGTTTTGAGGTGGTGGATTTTTGGATGTCTGCTTTGGGAGCCTCTGTTGTTTTGGTAAGTTTTTTATTAGAGCCTCCGAGTATGTCTTTGTGTTTTTATGTGTTTGGTTTGCAGTCATGATAGGTATATGTGGGACTGGGATTGTTGTGTGTGTGGTTGCCATCTCCTCCTGTCTGGTCATGCCAGCCCTGAGTTGAGAGAGTTCAGCCTCCAGTTTGGCTATATAGTTGCATCTCTCACATGTATTTGTGTTTGTTGGGAGGAGGAGATGGTTGTCTGTGTACATGAGAAAATTGTAGCATTGTCTCAAGATACCCAGATTGACCAGCTGAATTGGAGATGACGCCAGTAATCTACCACTCGACATGCTAGAACAGTATAAGGGAGTGCTGTACCTTTAAGGGAAGTGGATATTCACAGGGGTGGTAAGTAGATGTAGTGCTTTACTTTGTACGAGAGTGCTTACTTAGTAGAGAAGTATTGAGAACAAGTGCTAGGCTTATAATATAGTGAGTAGTCTGGTTATACTAAGAGTAGAGCTTCCTTAAGGGAAAATTTGAAGAGCAGACTTGGCGGAGCCAGAAAAAGTTTAACCGCCGCTGCGCTATGCTCAACCGCACAATGCCGTGCAAACTTGGATTTTAAACAGTGAACTACAAAAGAGCTAGAAATGGTCCAAAACAACCAATTACTACAGCTTCTTGTGCTGAGGTCACTTCTTACAGGGACAGGTAGGCTGCTCAAGGCTCCCCACTCCCACTGGTGAGCAAAGAAACTTCCTTCTATCCAAGTAAGGTAATGGACAACACAGGAACTACACCACAGCCCAGAATACAGCAATGCCTGTAAACTGGTCTAAACTAGTCGAGGAAGGCGGGAAAACAAGGATTATTTTTTGTTTTTTGGTAGAAACACACAGAAAATGCAGAAACAGTGATAAATTAGTTACACAGGCTAGCACACTTTAGTGGGCAGCCTCCACAGTTAAATTAAACAAACAAACAACAAACTTTTGATCAAATTCAACTAAATGTAACTTTAAGTGCAGATTTTAAAATAATGCAGCAAACAGTTAAAAAACAGTTCAAGCTAGTTCAGGGTAAGCTACAGAAGCTATTCCAAGTGAAAAAAAAGCAAAGATACTTAAATCCAGAAAGTAGTCGCTTTTCTGAGTTCCCTGCTGCTAGGACCACTCTGCAGACCCACGAGGAGCTTGTCTGAGCAGTATAGCCAGAAAAAAACGCCCAGAGGCGGATTTTAAACAGTGAACTACAAAAGAGCTAGAAATGGTCCAAAACAACCAATTACTACAGCTTCTTGTGCTGAGGTCACTTCCTACAGGGACAGGTAGGCTGCTCAAGGCTCCCCACTCCCACTGGTGAGCAAAGAAACTTCCTTCTATCCAAGTAAGGTAATGGACAACACAGGAACTACACCACAGCCCAGAATACAGCAATGCCTGTAAACTGGTCTAAACTAGTCGAGGAAGGCGGGAAAACAAGGATTATCATTTGAACAAATCCAAAGTCACTAAGGTCAAAAAATTTGAGCGTGATCGCCAGCAATACCAGAACGGTACAGCATATCCATGTCCATCAGTTGCAGAAGTGTGGAAGGGGCGGGCTAGCACAAATGCCAATCAACCACATAGTGTAACAGGAAGTCAGGAGTACATGCAGAGGGGCGGGCATTTACAAAATGCAATGGCGAACAACAGTTCTGAACACTCGGTTCAGCAGGATGGTACAGAACTACAGGACAGCAGTTTTGATGCTCCCAATAACCAGTATGAGGGTCTGAGAAGAAGCGAGTGTATACAAAACCAGAATGGTCAAGAGAATCTTACCAACAATCAACAGAATAATAATTATCAGGGTTTTTCGAGGGGAGGCCAGCAAAACAGACGGAACCAGAGGAAAAAGCACAAATGGAAGTAACAGAGAATTTGGATAACAACACTACAGAAATGCCAGTTCTAATTTCGAATATGGAAGGTGACTTCTTTGTTTATAACCTCTACATTGGATATTTCTGTTGAGATGGCTAACACCTTAGCTAAAGGAATGACTTTTACACCAGCTAGGAGAATGGACATATCTAACAGTATTCTTGATTTGAAAATGTATGTTAGGAAACTTTATTTAAAATTGTTACTGGGTAACACAGTTGTACAATCACAAGCACAATATAGAATATCAAGTACGTACAATCCCCCTTTGCACAATTTGTTACATACATTTGAAAAGATATGTGAATTGGACATGAGAACATACCAAAAGGAAAATAGATTCAGGGGTTATGAGTATAATTTAACTAAAGATGAGCAAGCATGGTTCAACTTGATAAGATCAGCTTAGGTAAGCGTCATGAAGCCTGACAAAGGCGGAGGCCTTGTATTTATGGATTTGGATGACTATGAAACTAAAATAGAATCAATGTTAGCTTCTAGTTCATATCAGAAAGCATCCCTTAATGAATGCAACACAGCTAATGAACGTATCAAAATCTACATTAATGACTTATTCATAGAGGGAAAGATAGCTATAGACATGTACAGCTACATGATAGTGTTAACACCAGTGGCACACACAATGTTTGGGGTCCCCAAAATCCATAAATGTTTATTCGACCCTCCACTTAGACCTATAGTTGATGGCAGGAATTCTGCCACATATGCATGTGCTAAAGTGATAGACAATATACTTAAAAAATATGTAACAACAGAAGAAGTAATATGTAAAGCTTCATGGTCATTCCTGCAAAAAATTAATTATTTGAAGTATGACGAACAGTACGACTTCCTTACATTCGACGTAAAAGACTTATGTACGTCAATACCACAAGCATCGGGCATACAGTGGGTCAGAACAACTTCCTTACAGTCGAAGTAAAGGACTTATATACATCAATACCACAAGCATCGGGCATAGAGTGGGTCAGTACAACTTCCTTACAGCAGACGTAAAGGACTTACATACGTCAATACCGCAAGCATTGGGCATAGAGTGAGTCACTACAACTTCCTTACAGTCTACGTAAAGGACTTATACACGTCAATACCACAAGCATTGGGCATTGAGTGGGTTAGTCAATTACTAAGGAAGAAAGGGGATCCCCAAAATGACATCAGTCTAGTGGAAGAACTTCTACACATATTCTATCCCACGATTACATTTATCTTAAAGGAAACTATTACCTGCAAAAAAGTGGCGTAGCCATGGGTTCCCCCCGTAGCTCTAGCTTCGCAAATTTGGTTATGAGTTACTGGGAACATCAATTTGTACTCAATAAGGAAGGAATAGCCTCAAAAATAATTTATTTTACACACTATTTGGATGACATCTTTTTACTAATAAAAGGGAAACGTGAAAAGGCAAACAATCTCATTGATTATTTTAATAAGACCACAGACTTCTTAGTGTTTACAGATAATTTTGACCCAAATGAAATAGCATTCTTAGATGTCCAACTTACCAGAAATTATGTTGAAAAGAGATACCAAGCAAAAATTTATAGGAAACCATCATATTCAAGCACATTCTTGCACTATACAAGTGCACACCCTTACCACCAAAAAAGATCGGTGGTAAAGGGCCAATTAAGGGCTGCCAGAATGGTGTCTACAGATGAGGACTTCCATAGTGAGTGCCAGTTCTTGGAAGAAATTTTTCACAAAAAGAGCAGACCCGAGTACTTTGATTGACAAATTAATAGAAGAAGTTATGGAGAAAAGAATTAATGGTGTGTACAAACCCATTCTGAGTATACAACACTCTACTGGGTTGAATGACTATTCTATGAATGATAATCAGGTTGATATGGAAAATCAGGTCCAGGACACAATCATTGGGACAGGTACGAACCAAACTGATTTGGGAATGAATGACAGTATCAGTATTAATAGTATACTAAAGGTGAAAAGAAATAAATTATAAGTTGTTTGTATTTTAATATGTATTTGGTTTTTACTATAATAATTCTTATTGACATTAACACGAAAAATATTATTAATGTTTCTCATAAGAAGAAATAAGAAGTTATGTACCTACCATAACGTTCCATGTTAGTTGTCTTCTCTCGCCTTCTTTCTTGCTTGATGGGTTCGGAGCCGATCCCTCGGCTCCGACTCGGCACTTGCTAAGCTCGAGAGTCACTTTTACCAGCTCGAGGCAGCCCCATATCCCATGATGCAAGGCGGTAAGTACCCAGATCTCGTTTGCTGACAAAGGGCAATAGCACCAAGCATAAAATACTTCCCAAAGGAAGAAAGAAAACTTACAGATGGAAGAAGGACCAGGTCTGAATGGTCTTCAGCATAACAGTTTCTGATAACAAGGTCTGTCCAGGCCAGGGGGAAGGAGGGAGGGTCGCAAGAAAGAAGGCGAGAAGACAACTAACATGGAACGTTATGGTAGGTACATAACTTCTTAATGTTAAGTTGTCAATCTCGCCTTCATTCTTGCTTGATGGGACCGCCCCTAGCACCTCTATCCTGGGTGGCTCAATGGAACAAACTCTTGAGGACTGTAGAGCCAAAACTGGCTCTGTCCCTGGAGGCCAAGTCCAATTTGTAATGGGAAACAAAAGTGTGAGGAGTAGCCCAAGTGGCCGCTGCACAAATAGTGTCCAAAGGAAGTCTAGCTTGAAAAGCTGTAGAAGTAGCTAAGCTCCTAGTTGAATGTGCTTTAGGTTTTGAGCACAGCTGTTTTCCCCTGAGCGTATAAATTTCAGAGATGACCGAAGAAAGCCATCTGGACAAGGTCACTTTAGAAACAGGAAGGCCTTTTTTATTATCCGCATAGGAAACAAAAAGTTGATCAGATTTTCTAAATGTTTTTGTTCTGTCCAAATAATATCTAACTTGACGGTGGACATCAAGATAATGTAGCTTTTGTTCAGCTCTATCTGAATAGTTAGGGAAAAATCCAGGGAGATCAATGGATTGATTCAAATTGTTCTTTGAAGCGACCTTAGGTAAAAAGGTTGGGTTAGTTCTCAAAGATACTCTGTCTTTGTGAAAAACCAAATAGGGGGGTCGAACCGACAGAGCATGAAGTTCAGACACCCTCCTGGCAGATGTAATAGCCACTAGGAATAAAGTTTTCCAAGAAAGATATTTCAGGGAACAAGAAACAGCTGGCTCGAAGGGGGAAGAATCAAGGATGTCAGCACTAAATTTAGATCCCACTGAGGAGGAGGATTCCTGATTGGAGGCTTTAGTAGGAAAATTCCTTTCAAGAAGGCCCTGCAGAGCCTATGGGACATAATATTATGATCTGCTATCCCGACATGAAAATTGGAAATAGCAGCCAATTGAACTCTGACTGTGGAAGAAGAGGAGCCTGCATGAAAAATCTCTGCTAAGAAGTCCAGGACTGCCTGAACAGGGGCAGTAAAAGGATCAATATTCTGGGCCTTAGCCCAATAAGAGAACCGTTTCCATTTGCTTGTATAAATCCTCCTGGTAGAGGATTTTAGTGAAGCTACTATGATGTCTCTAACTGGGTTAGAGATCAAAGGAAGCCTGGCTAAGGAAGGAAGTGGAGCAACCATGCTGTGAGGTTGAGAGAAGGGATTGACTGGTGCAGCTGACCCGATTGGTGAATCAGAAGATCTGGCACTGGGTCCAGATGCCACGGCTGCACCAAAAGGTGATGATGGAGGAACGGGAACCAAACTTGTCGAGGCCAGTAAGGGGCAATGAGAATCAATTTGGCTCTCAAAACGGTAGCTTTCTGGATCACCTGAGGGATCAGAGGAAATGGAGGGAAGGCATAAAGAAGTCCCTGGGGCCAATCCTGGGTCAGAGCGTCTCTTGGAGGATGGCCTGATAGAGGGAAGAGGCTGAAGAAGTCTGGGCATTTGCTGTTTTGGGGAGTAGCAAAAAGATCGCAACATGGACGACCCCATTCCAGAAAAATCTCTTCCGCTATAGATTGCTTGAGAGACCACTCGTGAGGCATGAGAATAGCTCTGCTCAATCTGTCCGCTACAATGTTGGTTTTCCCAGGGATATGCGTTGCTACCAGAAACCGATGAGAGGAGATCGCCCATTGCCATAGTCTGAGCGCTTCTCGACACAAGGGGTAGGACTTGGTTCCGCCCTGTTTGTTGATATACCAAACTACAGACATGTTGTCTGTGTGGACTGCAACTGTCCCTACGGGAAGAAAGTCGTTGAGGGCTTGCAACGTTGAAAGCACTGCTCTCATCTCCAGGACATTTATGTGCAGATGGTACTCGAACGGCTGCCACGTCCCATGAACCATCCTGCCCTGATAATGACCCCCACCCGATCAGGGAGGCATCCGTGGTGACAGTGGCTATCGGGGATGGGGGTACAAAGTACCTGCCTTGGTGAACCTGAGGCGATGTGATCCACCAAGCAAGATGCTCTTTGCATGTCTGTGTCACCAGAATCTGGTGACGCATTGGAAGTTGCTGGTATGACCATTGTGTGAACAGCATCCACTGAAGAAGGCGCATGTAGAATCGAGCCAGGAAGAAGAGTAATGGCCGCAGCCATGAGACCTAATACCTTTAGAACCATTCTGGCCTGTACTTTCTTGCTGGCCAGAATGATTCTGACATGACTCTGAATGTCTGAAACTCTTTGATCTGTAAGGGTAGCTGACATCCGAACAGTGTTTAAGTTTGCCTATGAAGGTAATAGACTGGCAGGGCGATAAGGATGACTTTTCAAGTTGATTGAGATGCCCAAATGAGAACAAAGGTCTATTGTGTAATCCCTGGCTTGTATAAGCTGATGCCTGGTGGTGGCTGACAGGAGCCAGTCGTCGAGATACGGAAACACCTGGAATCCTTGACGTCTCAGGTGAGCCGTGACCACTGCCATGCATTTGGTGAACACTCTGGGGGCTGTAGTGAGACCAAAGGGCAGGGCTCTGAACTGGAAATGACTGGACCCCAGCCGAAAGCGGAGAAATCTCCTGGAGCGTCTGTGAATTTTGATGTGATAGTACGCATCCTGAAGATCTATTGAGCACATCCAGTTGTCCTTCTGTAAGAAGGGCAGAATTGACTGAAGAGTGACCATTCGGAATCTTGTCTTCCTGACAGACTTGTTGAGTCTGCTGAGATCCAATATTGGTCTCCAGTCTCCTGTCTTTTTGGGGACCAAAAAGAACCTTGAGTAGATTCCGGGCTCTGAATGGTCTATTGTAACTGGCTGAATGGCTCTTTTTTGCAGTAGTTTTGAGACTTCTAACTCTGCAACCTCCCTTAGACCGGGTGGTACGTCTGGAAGGGAACTTGAGGGGAAGGGACTTTCCTCGAAAGGAATTATGTAACCCTTGGATATGATCGACTGTACCCATCTGTCTTGAGTGAGGGAATGCCAGGCTTCTGGGTACAGTGATAATCTTCCCCCGACTGCCTCCAAGGAGGGACAGCCAGGCAACACCTCAGGGATGCTGAAAGGGCTTGTCAGAGAGAGGCTCCCTGTTTCCCTGTTTTTTCGGACCCCTCTGCCTCTAGAGCGCCTGTTGTTGTTACCTCCTCTGCCTCTAGGGGTAAACTGACCACATGAATCCAGTGACTCCTTGGGATTTACGGAACCACATTTTCCCACCTTTCTGTCCTTTGGGATAAGGTCTAGAAGGGTGGAAAAACGGACTCCAACAGCAGAAAGAGTCTTGCCGTCCTGTTCGCACCTGGTCAAGGTTTCCTTCACCTGAGGGCCAAACAAAGCTGACCCATCAAAGGGAGAATTTGTGAAGGACGCTTTAAAGGGATCCATAAAATCACATAGCCGCATCCAGGCTTGGCATCTAAGAGCCACACCTGTACCTCGGCTACTGCTCCATCCGCAGCATAAGATATTAGCCGCATGGAGGAGTTTGCAATGGAATTGAGGGTTCCTAGCTGCGAAGCAATTTTTTCTTGAGCCCCTGCAGCTGTAGGATCCTGAACTACTTCACCCAGCTCCTTAAGGATATCCCTCTGGAGTCTGGTGAAGTGACATAGGTAATTCAGCGAACGCATAGCAAAGGTCGCTGAGGAAAACATCCGCTTACCGTACCTATCCATGGTCCTAGAGTCCTTATTAGGAGGATGGACGGGCACGGAAGGATCTGCAAGTTCCTTTTTGGTGGCCGCAGCCACCACCATGGCATCAGCGGGGACACCCTTAGTGAGGAATTACTTGTCACACGGGGCAGTGATAAATTTTGAAGGCCTCCTAGGAACTGGCTCTACAGAGTCAGGAGCTGCCCACGCCTTTCGTGCAATAACCTGCATAAGGGGGTCGAAAGGCGGAGACACCCAGGAGGTGGAGGGCCGAGATCCAAACTCCTCTAGGTATACTGACTCATCCTCAGAGGGATTGTTGGTGGGCCAGTTTCCCCTCTGTTTTAGGAGTTCTAGGATGTCTGAGAAGGAGACATCCTCAGAGGGGGATCTAGGGGATCCCTCTGACTCATCAAAGTCAGTATCCGAAGTGACAGACTCGGTGGAGTCTACATGCTTCCTCTTACAAGTCCTCTTCCTAGGAGGATCTCCCGAAACATCAGGAGAATCCTCGGAAGAGGGGGAAATTCCCAATGGGGAAACCTGAGGCGGAGGATCTCTGGGTCCTGTAGCAAGAGAAGTGGCAGAGATGTCAACAGGTACTATAGAGGGAGGAGCTACGGGAACAGACTGCTGACTGATACCAGTGGCCAGTACACTCTTCATCACCTCGAATGCTCCCCTCCCAGGCAGGTCCGAGAGAACCCGCTCCGAAGAGCTAGGAACTCCAGGGACCACCGAAAGGGAAGTCTCCGAGGCAGATGTCGGAGCCGAGCTCACCAAGGCCGAGGCTCCAAGGGGAAGAGCGGGTTCGGACAAGGGTCCGATGCCACTCACCCCCTCGGAGGAGACCATGGAAGCCCGACCACTGAATCCCTCTAAGGAAAGTCTCGAAGAGGAGATAAGAGTAGAGGCTGAAGGAACAGAAGGGGGTATCCATCCTCCAGCCGTAGCAGTAACCATTCCCGAAGACTCCAACTCCAAGCTCTGGGGTAGAGTTGAAGGAGGAACTGTAACGGGGTGTGGACCAACAGTCGTCTGTTGAGACGGACTATGTAACATTTGGGCCAGTACCTGTGACTTAAGTAATCTACTGACCACTCTCTCTAGGTCATGATCTGACAGTCTGGATGACCTTGAAGATCGGCTCCGATGGCTCCGTTCGAAGAAGGGGTGAAGCCGGAGCCGAAAGTATCGGCCCCAAGGAAGGAGCCCCCGACCTCTTCCGGGAATGAGCCATCGGAGCCGATACTATAGATCCTGTCGGAGCCGACTTCTCGGAGCCGACAGGAAGCTCGATGTATCGGCTCCAGCCGGAGCCGATACAGCCACCAAAGTAACGGTGTCGGAGCCGATCGGGCCGACACCGATGCCTGTGCCACATGGGTGTCGGAACCGATCGGAGCCGACACGAAGTGGTCGATACAGATTCGCACCGATAGCCATCGGTGCCGAAGGCTGTTAAGCCAGAATCGGCTCCAGCCGAGCCGATCTCGACTCGAACGAAGTCGGAGCCGAGGCCGCAGGCTTAGACACAGAAGCCTGGGCCTTGGAAGATTTAACTGATTTAGATGGAGCCGACTTAGCCGGAGAGCCCTCCGGCTTAAGAAGGCCCCTAAGGATCAGTTTGTTGCGTCTTTCCTGCAGGACTCTCTGGCTGAAGGAATGACAAATAGCACAGGAGTCCTGCAGGTGAAGAGGCCCCAGGCAATACAGGCAAGAAGTGTGACCGTCTGTCAGAGACATCTTCTGACAGCACGAGTCACACTTCTTAAAACCTGAGACCCTCTCCTTTGACATGGTGCTTAACACAAACACACACACACACCAGTCAAAAGATTAACTTAAATAAAATACCAAAAGGTATTAGTATAAAAAAACACACACACCCTAACAGGGAGGGGATGGGATGGGTAAAGTTTGACTAAAATAAATTAGAAAAGACAGGGATTTTCTGTCACAAAATGTAAATAATTAACTAATAACTAATAATTAAGGGTTTTTTAAGAAAAAGGGGCTTAAATATTCAAAAAGTGAATCACTTACCAGGAGCTGGTAAAAGGAGGACCTCATAAGCGAAGCGGCAAACAAGATCTGGGTACTTACCGCCTTGCATCATGGGATATGGGGCTGCCTCGAGCTGGTAAAAGTGACTCTCGAGCTTAGCAAGTGCCGAGTCGGAGCCGAGGGATCGGCTCCGAACCCATCAAGCAAGAATGAAGGCGAGATTGACAACTTAACATGTTATAGTTTATTTGAACATGAATTAATTTATAAAAGAGAAGAACAACTAGAGAATAATGAATTACATATATATATACAGACAATTTACATAAGGTTAATTTCTTGGTTGTTCTCTATGTATGAAATAAGGTCAAAAAAGTATATCTCATGCAGGTGCGAAATGGCGAAGAGTTCGTCGTAATAAAAACTTAAATGATCCAAGTTGAATACATCCAAGGCTTGCAGTTCTCGAAATGAATGCAACCGAAGTAATTCAGCAAATAATTTATTTGTGCACAGTGAGCGCTTTCACCCGAAGGCTTTTTCAAACTATTACAGCAGCCATTATTCACTTTAAGTTTAAATAAGACAGTAAAAGCACACAATTGGTCAGCACAGTTTCACCTAATTTACATACATGATTAAAAAGCGCGCTTTCTAGCGCTTCATCTAAAATCAATACAAAAAAGAAATAAAACACACAACAACAAAAATCACAAACATACCCATCCGAACCATTAACTAATACACGCATCAAAAAGAAAATGTTCGTGTGAGCTACAAATATCCTATACTTAACCAACATTTCCTACATACCCTTCACACTGTACTTTCTAGCGCTTCATCTAAAATTACTGCTGGGTGACAATATACAAAACATAAGTCACACAGCAGCTATCTACACAAACACACTACGTAAATCACAAGCACACTATACAAACCACTAACTAATACATACATCAAAAATCAATAAGGATGCAAGATCAAATGTCCGTATGGGTTAGAAGTACCCTATTCTTAACCTAACATTTCCTGCATACACTTCACATTACTAAACTTATTTAAAATTTATAAAAATATGACTAAACACTATTCAAATAACTAGCTCAAAGTGTCTGTTCAAAAAATATATATATCAAACAGACAATGAAAACAAATATATGTCATAAAATCTATAAGCATAATAAAGACCATAGATACATACACGTTTGAATGGACAGAACCAATCTATAATCATCATCAAGCCCACATAAACATGTGAGAGAGAAAGCGAAAGACAAAAAAGGGGGGTGGGCGTATAGTGCTGAGTCTAAGGATATGACCTAAACCTATACTAACAAAAGGGCACAGGGTAGATATTATCTGGTGAAGTATAGGTATGAATCGTCATAGAATGGATGTAGATGTATAAAAATGTATAAAACTCACCCAACAGCGTACATCTAATCAAATAGTAGTCTAGGCAAAACTATATATATAAAGATATCTACCCTGTGCCCTTTTGTTAGTATAGGTTTAGGTCATATCCGTAGACTCAGGGCTATACGCCCCCCCCCCCCTTTTTTGTCTTTCGCTTTCTCTCTCACATGTTTATGTGGGCTTGATGATGATTATAGATTGGTTCTGTCCATTCAAGCGTGTATGTATCTATGGTCTTTATTATGCTTATAGATTTTATGACATATATTTGTTTTCATTGTCTGTTTGATATATATATTTTTTGAACAGACACTTTGAGCTAGTTATTTGAATAGTGTTTAGTCATATTTTTATAAATTTTAAATAAGTTTAGTAATGTGAAGTGTATGCAGGAAATGTTAGGTTAAGAATAGGGTACTTCTAACCCATACGGACATTTGATCTTGCATCCTTATTGATTTTTGATGTATGTATTAGTTAGTGGTTTGTATAGTGTGCTTGTGATTTACGTAGTGTGTTTGTGTAGATAGCTGCTGTGTGACTTATGTTTTGTATATTGTCACCCAGCAGTAATTTTAGATGAAGCGCTGGAAAGTACAGTGTGAAGGGTATGTAGGAAATGTTGGTTAAGTATAGGATATTTGTAGCTCACACGAACATTTTCTTTTTGATGCGTGTATTAGTTAATGGTTCGGATGGGTATGTTTGTGATTTTTGTTGTTGTGTGTTTTATTTCTTTTTTGTATTGATTTTAGATGAAGCGCTAGAAAGCGCGCTTTTTAATCATGTATGTAAATCAGGTGAAACTGTGCTGACCAATTGTGTGCTTTTACTGTCTTATTTAAACTTAAAGTGAATAATGGCTGCTGTAATAGTTTGAAAAAGCCTTCGGGTGAAAGCGCTCACTGTGCACAAATAAATTATTTGCTGAATTACTTCGGTTGCATTCATTTCGAGAACTGCAAGCCTTGGATGTATTCAACTTGGATCATTTAAGTTTTTATTACGACGAACTCTTCGCCATTTCGCACCTGCATGAGATATACTTTTTTGACTTTGTTTAAACTGTTCCAGGCAGGAGCGTTCATCTTTTGGGTGGTTTGTTTCCTATTATGTATGAAATAAGAGTAAAAATTTTTAAAAAAGAAGTTATTTTTAAAAGAAGGTATTTTTAAATGCAAGTACATAAAAATTTTAGTTAATCTATTTTTTATTGTTAAACACATTAATTAATGAGATTTATTTAACACTTTGTTGTATAACATACAGTAAAGCATTTTTGAAGTAAATGAGACTTACTAAGTGGAAGAAGAATATTTATCAGTTCTAAAAGAATTTTAGTAAAGCACTATTGCACTTTAAATGTTGATTGCACTTAATTAAAATTGTTAATTGGCCTATTAACCTGTATATATAACCAGCACGGCCACAAGCTCAACTTAATCTTGAAAAAGCCTGGAATTGTCCAGACGAAAGCGCTTGGTTATACTTGACTGTTTTTATCTGGTTTGTAGAATAAAAGACATACGTGGAAGCTGTGTGTGTTTGGCATTTTCAAACTGCTTTCTTGGATTTGTATTTCACAATACCATCTCTATTTGTAGCTAGAGGAGTTTTGAAGATACGCTACTAGTATTCGAAACCTTATACATCCTGTTGGTCTAAGCCTGGTGTGACTTCCTGTTCTTGGTTTATTTGACAGGTACGAACCAAACTGATTTCACAATGAGCTGTATTACAACTTTTAACCTTGATTATAGTCACATAAAAAACATACTGATAAAAATTGGAATATTCTGTTAGAGGACAAACTAATAGTGGACAAATTGGGTATAGAACCAAGATTCATTACTAGGAAGGGTAGAACACTCAAGAATATATATGAAGGTGAGTGCAGGATCCAATCATATGCAATAGGGATGAAACAATGTGGTAGTTGCCCCTATTGCAAATACATTCATGTAGGTGCATCACTGCACATAAACAACACACATCTGAGTAAAAGAAGAAAAGTTAATTGCAACTCCAACATGAATGTATATATGGCTAAATGTCAAAATTGTGATTCATTCTATTTATTTATTTATTTAATTAACATTTGTTGACTGGGCTAGTCTAGCTGGATATATGTCCATTTTCAGTAGAGACTGGGGGAGAAAAGCTCCAAAAGAACAGACAAAATTTAAAAACAAATTACAGTTACAAGGCATTTAACTTCAGTAACAGATACATTAGAGTTTAGATAAGATAAAAATGCAGATAAAATACCACATCCCTTATTTTCAGGTTTGAATTTTTTTTTTCTTCATAGAAGGAGAGTAGCAAGAAGGAAGAGGGAGATTCTAGGATAGGGTCATAGTAAGGAGTTGGGAAAGGGACGAGGAACAGAGGAGAATACCCACAGGAAAAGGAGAGAGAAGTGAAGTGAAGTGAGCTTCAAGTAGAGCAGGAAGCAGGTCGAGTATCTATTAAGTCCAGCTGGGTAAACTAAGTCCAACTTTCAGGTAAAGTGACCTTTAGAATATGAAGAATATAAGGTGGAACAGCTAAGGAAAAGTAACATGGTGATGTAACAGGAAGAGAGAGGTTTAGTTAGGGTTGCTGCAGGGACAAAGCCAGCGGCTAGTAAGATGAAGTTTAAGTTTCTTTTTGAAAAGTGAAGTAGAGGAGATATTAGTGAGGTCTCTCCAGGAAGTAGGTTCCAGCTTTTCCCCACTGTATAGGAGAAGAGGGAGTCACCTGCTTTATTGTTGGATTTATGTGTAGATACTAATAGTTTGTTAAATGAGCGAAGGTTAGAAAGATTTTTATATGGACTGATGAGATTTGTAAGAACTGGTGTTTTATCTGGGTAATAAATGATTTTTTGGGTGATAATTAGTTGCTGAAATAAAAACTGATTGTGCAGTTCAAGCCAACCGAGTTGCTTTAAATTTAGGCAGTGGTGTGTTCTAAATGTGGAGCTGGTAGCAAATCTGGCTATACTGTTATAGAAGATGGTTTGTTCAGGTTAGTTTTAGCTAGATTAGTATATACAGGTGAGGCACAGAAGAGAGTAGAGATAAGGTGGGCATGGGCAATGGTAGTTCTAGCTGTAGGAGTGAGGAAGGGCTTGATGTTGTAGAGGGAGCCACATTTTTTGTTTATCGGTTTTATTGTGGTATTAATATGAGTGTCATAGTTAAGGCTATAGTCTATAGTAACCCCTAAAAGTTTGGTTGCTGTGTCAGGAGATATGACTGTGCCATTTTTGGATATGACAGAGAAATGAAGTGGAGTAGATTTTTGTGTTGGAGTAAACAGCCGTAGTTTAGTCTTTTTAGGGTTAAGGAGGAGACATTGTTGTAAAAACCAGTCTTCTACAAGCTCAAAGACATTTTGAGTGAGGGTCTGAAGTTCAGCTGGGCTTGTGGCTGAGGAGACTAAGGTGTAATCATCAGCATATTGTATGGTTACAGCTTGGGGGATACTAGAAGCTAGATCATTGATAAAGATTGAGAATAAAAGAGGGCCTAAAATAGATCCTTGGGGTACACCAAGGGAGACAGGAAGAGGGGAGGATAGAGTGTTTTCCCAGAGCACTGCCTGTTTCCAATTATCTAAGTACGACTTGAACCACTGCAGTGCTTGAGCATCAAGTGAGAGTGATTTCAGAAGATTCAAGAGAATATGATGATTAACCATGTCGAATGCTTTTGAAAGATCAATAAAGACAGCAGATGAGAGGATGTTATTGTTACGGTTTTTGTTGATGTGATCAGTAAATGAAAGAAGGGCAGTAGTAGTGCTATGGAAGGGACGAAAGCATGCTGAAAGAGAGCTAGTAGTCCATTTAGAAGGAGGTGGTCAAGTAGTTGTCGATGGATGCATTTTTCCATGATTTTAGCTAACGGAGAAAGTAGGGCAATTGGACAGAAGTTTGAAAGTTCTGTTGAGTTTCCACCCTTATGAAGGGGGATAATATGTGAGATTTTCCAGATGGATGGGATAGTACCTTCTTTTATGGTTCTGTTAATTAGGACTGAGATAGGGTAAGCTATTACTTTGGCTGCAATTTGAAGATACTGAGCAGGTAGTAGGTCTGCAGAGGGGGTAGAGGGTTTGAGTTTTTCTACGTCGGTAAAACCGAGCACAGAATGAGAGACCGCATATACGAGCATATATATTGTATTAATAAACACAAACTGGACAATGCTTTAGCAAAGCGTATAGAACAATATCCAGAACATGCATTTAAATACTGGATACTTGATCAAGTGGACAGTAATCCAAGAGGGGGTCCATTCACCTTATTATTAGAAGAGTTGGAATTGCTCTGGCAAATTCGTCTCAATGCTTATAACTTTCCAGGATTGAACATGTTCTATCACATGCTGTTTAAAACTGAAAAGCTTAATGAGATGAAATACTGTAGAAGCAACATTATAGAAATTATGTTTTACTATTAATTTTTTTACTTGAAAATGATTATAATGTAAGGTTAGATAAATGAGGAGACTCTTTACATTTTTACACAATTTTTGTATATGATTTTCACCATATTGCTGCTGCGATAAATGTATTAATTTGCTAGTTTTAAAGAACAGAAAAATGCATATTATGTTCACAATGCTATTTTAACTACTGTTTCTTTAAATTTTAAGATGGAGAGACCAGCTGATTTTAATCATCGTTAAACATGACCATCTAAACTTGATTTTTGCAAATGTTAGTATTTGATGAAGTTCAAAGAAGTATTTGGACGTAAAGCGCTTCATTAAAATTTGTGGATTCAGTCTTCAGTGAAGTTGCCAACTGTTTTTGTTTAAATTTATCAGTTTTTTGTATCTTGGATTTTTGAGTTTTTAAGTATTAAAAAGAAGTCATAGAGACAGTTTACCATAGGGGGGAGTTTTATTACTCCCAGATTTGGAAGTGGAGGCCCCCCACTGCTTAGTCCTGTGCGTCCCCTGGGACTGAAGCCTGTGTGCTCTGCTGGATCTGGATTTGGACTGAAGGTCTGGAAGAGGCAGGAAAGGACCAATTCTTAGAAGGTCAATGCCTACTAAATCTTGAAGGTTGTGCTTGTAAAAAATCTTTGAACAGTTTGCATAGATTTAGCTTTTTCCACCATCTTTTTAAGAACTTCTTCTGCCCTGTTGCCAAACAGGCGGTCCTGATTTAAAGAAGCATCCAGTAATTTCACTTTGACATGATCTGGCAAGGACTGCTCCTTAAGCCAAGCATGCTTTCTAAGTACAGACCTAGTTACCGCAGCCATGCAAGATGCTTCTAGTGAATCAAAACCACATTGCAATGTATGTTTACCAGCTTGTTCAGCAGAATGCATTAAATCCTGTAAATCCTTATTTTCAGCACAATCAAGAAACAACATAATTTTCTGTTTAAGCAATCCAATAATATGTAGCTGATACTTTAACATATGAAACTGGCAATTCAAGGCCCTAATGGCCAAAGTTGCAGAAGTGTATACCTTCTTACCCCATCTATCCAGAGCCCTGGAGTCTTTATCAGAGGGGGTAGGATTTTTGGCAGTAGTAGCTTTAATGCCCTTGGGTCCCTGTGAAACAGTTTCAGGATCCGCAGTAGGATTTTTGAAAAGAAACTTGTGAGAGTCAGGAACCCTGTAATATCTATCAGGTTTTCTGAAAGCAGGAGGTAAAGAGTCAGGGGCCATGCTAGATTCCGAAAAGGCATCATCAACAATGTCCAGTACAGGAGGTTATAGCTAAAGGCCTGTGCTGGGGCAGGAGTAAGAAATCCCTAAATCTCTTTTAAGAATCAGAGAAATCCTGACTTTCCCAACGAAAATGCTCCCTGAGAGTAAGCAAGGTTTCACCAAAAGAGAAATCCTCTGAGGGGGAAGCAGAGGGAATAGAGTCCTCAGTATCAGAATCCTCACAGGAAGATAAGGGTAAATCCTGGTCATCAGAGGAAACAGAAATTTCAGAATCCTGGTCAGAAGTATCATAAGCAAACTCAGTCCTAGGTCTCTTAGATGAGGAAGGTTGGCTTCCCCTGACTGAAGTAATAAGATCTTCAGTCATTCTTATCATTCGTTTTTTAGGCATAGAGGCCTGACCATGCAGTCTGGGCATCAGTTTTCTAGGCATGGTTCGAGTTTTAGGCCTTAAACAAGAAGATGGTGTCAGTTTAATATGCAAGTCAGTAGGCCTGAATACACCCTGAGAAGCCGGTGCCTGCAAAGTGGCTCCAGAACCATCCAAGGTAGAGACATCCACAGGTTCCACAGTTGAAACATCTCGCGGCATGCCGGACTCCGAATGGGTCTCAGTAGAGGCCTGCGAATCTGAAGTAGTGGGTATTAGGGGCTGCGAAAGCGTGTCACTGAGTACCGGCGAACTGGGCGGCCTGTCTCTGTCTTTATCTTTGCGTTTTTTCGGAATCTCGGTAGTCGAATGGCTTACCGTAGACATAGGATAATTGACCTGAGCACCAAAATATTTAGAAGCGCAAATATACCGACGACGGACAGTTCGTGGTTTAAATAAGGCACAAAACCGACAGCAAGGTACGTCGTGGTCAGGGCCTAGGCAAGGAATACAGTACAAATGAAAATCTTTATGAGGTATTTGCTTTCCACAAGAAATGCAATTACTTACTTTTACTGACATCTGATTAGAGCAAGAAAAAGTTTCACCACTGGGGTACTTAGCTTTTAGTTGAAGACTTCGGTTCTGAAACTCGAAAACGAAAATTTCAGGAGTCGGCCGGCACTTGCGAACTGTTTCTGCTTTGGGCACCGCACGGCAAGAAAGACTGATGTAATGGCGTCGGCTGCATGTTTTATACCCCTGACGACTTGACGTCACGGAAGAAGGGACAGCAAATGGCGTAGGACCCAAGACTTTGTTAATCAGGCCGACTTAGGGCTACTGCAAAGGAGATAACCCAAATGTAATGACTGCAACGGTGAAACGAGAAGAACATCAAATGTTCATAACTCTAACTATAAGGGCTAGACTAAAAATGTAAATGCGAATGTTGTTCAGAAGACACTGACCTTTCCAACAGTGTAAATGTTGATAGTGCATATCAAAGTCATTACTAAATATTTAAAAAAAACAGCAAAAAAATGATCAGCAGTTGGAAGTGGATTCCTATGCCAGTGATAAACCAAACGTAAATGAACACAGTCAATGGCATAAACGGAACCCAAAGGAAGGTGGTGCTATTATCAAAAGTCACTATAAAACAAATATTTGTACCAGTGTCCAGTTGAAATTGCGATGCAGTTAAGTAGTAGTAAACGATGGTATAAATACAGCAACAGTCTGTAGACCAAAAATATTTAATAAAAGAGTAGCGCTTTCACCCGTAGGCTTTCTCAACTCACAATTACAACCATGTAATGATGCTTTATATATAGAGGGAAATGCATTCATTGGTCAGCTAATATAACAATCAACACTAATTAGATGAAAAATAATTAATTAAAAAATTAATTAGAAATGCATTGTATATTTAAACTATGTATATATGTATATGGCTTATACCTGTTCAAATAGAAATTAAATACTTCATATATACTTATACATCTATATGTATATGTAATAAATGGTATAGCATAATATAATACATAAATATATATACATAAGGACAAATAAAACATTTAAAACAGTTAAAACTTCCTAGTAATAAAATATCATATACTAAAATATTACATTTCATTTACTACTGCACACTTTCTTAATTCTCCTTTTTTTAAGAATTGGCTTTATTTGAATTTTGTCATTTAATCCTGGTTGCTGATGTGCCCTCAGGCGAATGATCCATCTCAGTTCACATTCCAAAATAAAATTATCAAAGTCCCCTCCCCTAACGCTGGGATGGATATGTTGTATAACACGGAACAGGAAATTATGTGTAGTGCCTAGCATATCTTGGTGCTTGGCAAGTGCATTATGTTCTGAGTGCTTGCTCATATGGTAGACATGCTCCCTAACCCTGTTTTATTTGTCCTTATGTATATATATTTATGTATTATATTATGCTATACCATTTATTACATATACATATAGATGTATAAGTATATATGAAGTATTTAATTTCTATTTGAACAGGTATAAGCCATATACATATATACATAGTTTAAATATACAATGCATTTCTAATTAATTTTTTAATTAATTATTTTTCATCTAATTAGTGTTGATTGTTATATTAGCTGACCAATGAATGCATTTCCCTCTATATATAAAGCATCATTACATGGTTGTAATTGTGAGTTGAGAAAGCCTACGAGTGAAAGCGCTACTCTTTTATTAAATATTTTTGGTCTACAGACTGTTGCTGTATTTATACCATCGTTTACTACTACTTAACTGCATCACAATTTCAAATGGACACTGGTACAAATATTTGTTTTATAGTGACTTTTGATAATAGCACCACCTTCCTTTGGGTTCCGTTTATGCCATTGACTGTGTTCATTACTAAATATTTGGCAAGGAATGTTGATATTGTGCATATTTTTTACCTTTTTGGAAAAGCAAAGCACAATATCTTGATCAATGTACCATGCAGACCCATACAATTTAAATTTAATTTGTTAGTATGAACGTCAGCTTTAAAATGATACATTAACCATTACTGTATGATGCTCCTTTCTTGAGATATTCACAGAAATATGATTAATATATTATTTCTCATAATTGATGATAAATAAACAAAGCATAATATATCATCACCTGTAACAGACAGAGCCTACATATCAGTGTAGAAGATGTGCATCTGAATGTCAGCTTCAAAATGATGCATGATTTGTGTGATCACCATGCTCCCTTGCAAAGATATGGGCATAATAATGAGAAGTATTGAAAATGTATAATTTTCATAATCCTACAAGACTAAACAAACTGTGATATCTGTCCATGTGTACACTACACAGACACAGTTCTTTTACCATGTTGTAAGGAGTAACACTGTCTTCAAAATGAGGTATTACTTGGCACACTGACATGCTCCCTTGCAAAGTTATTTACCAAAATATGAAAAAAAATCATAATTTCCATAACCTAAGTCCGAAACAAACTTTTATATCTGCACATGTCTACAACATACAAGCACAATTCTTTTACCATGTTGGAACCAGCAATACCGTCTTCAAAATGAGGTATTATATGGCACACATTCAGATGCTCCCTTGCAAAGTTATTTACCAAAATATGAAAAAAAAATCATAATTTCCATAACCTAAGTCCGAAACAAACTTTGACAGCTGCACATGTGTACAACATACAGGCACCATTTAGTACCATGTTAGAACTATCAATACTGTCTTCAAAATGAGGTATTACTTGGCACACTGACATGCTCCCTTGCAAAGTTATTTACCAAAATATGAAAAAAAATAATAATATCCATAACCTGAGTCCTAACAAAACTGATATATGTATATGTGTACAGCATTCAGAAGCAATTGTTTTACCATGTAGACACATACGATTGTAAATATACACATTCTTGGTGTAGCCAACATACTGCTGAATGGGTACATGTAAAGAGAAAAAGCAAGGTAAGGACCGCCACTCCACTAATGAACCCAGGACATGCATGGGACTTCAGTGGCAGACAAGGCCATCTGATCTGTCTGATAGCTGTGCTGGCTACCCACTCAGACAGCTGATACCACTGCAGTCTCATGACCCCCTTCAGTGTCAGCAGTCTGCCTTTCCTATGCCTTTTCTCTTTACATGTGTCCATTCAGCAATGGACCCAAGGGATCAAGTTCTGTATTACTAAGCCCTTCCTGTCATCTAAACGCTACACATGCCTGATAAAAGCAGATTAAAAAAAAAGAAGTATTGCAGGATGGTTACTGACATATTAGATTGTGCTTGCTAGCACTCTCCTGAAACAGTTGTTCTTTCTCAGCATCTTCACCAGCTCCTTACCACAGTTATTTGCCAGACTCAGAAAAATATATTTTACACAACACATTTCATAATTAAGTTTTACTTACCGTACTGGTCCCTACTTGGTCATGGGTGTTTTCCATTCTTCTCACAAGCTGCATACTACCAATCCTGCATAGCTCTCCTCACGCCATTGTGGAGGTCAGTCAAGAACAGCGCAATGCCCTCCTCAGTTAGGTGAACGCCATCTCTTCTGAACAGGTGAACATCTTCTGGGGTGATGCTGTCATGACAGATTGTAGATCCACTGACCCTGTGCATCAAGCCATGCATGAACCCATTCTGTAATTGTCTGGCCTTGTGCGCTGCCCATTGACTGTTTGCTGTATTCCACATATGTTGAGGAATTATGTCAGACCACACAAAATGACAACATGGCCACCACAACTGCAGGTGTTCAAAAATTGCTCTGATTTGAAACCGTAACCTTCCGAGTGGTTGATTGATGACATCATTCCCTCCAATTTGCAGCACAAGGATGTCGGGCTCAGGGTAGATGGAACACTTCTCTTCCAACAACTGCAGTACTCTGATCCAATGCATACCTCTTCTTGTAATCCAGTATAACTTCATACTGGATGTGGGGAAGCTCAAGTTGTACTGGTTTTCAGTTATGGAGGCATGGCTGCCAGCCCAGTGAATGTAGGAATTCCCACATACCCACACTCTCACTTGTCGTTCTCCTGCTCGTGAAGCCATGTCAGTATCAGAAGGTGGATGGACCTGCACAGGAAAGAAAATGCAAACAGATTACTACTGATGTTTGACAGATCTTTTGGAAGACTACATATATATGTATATCATAGTGCATTACCTGGATAGACCATCCAAATCTTCACTCCTATCCACAGGGGCATTATTCTTTTCATAAGGTACATAAGTGGTGATGACGCTGCAGAGGTACATACCGACCACCCGTGAAAACACCAAATTACACACAATGACTGACAATGGGGCACATGTAAATGGAAAAAGCAGGGTGAGGACTGCCACTCCACTAATATGCTGAGGACAGGCATGGGGCTTCAGCTCGTGAGCGTCTGAAGTGTCCCAATGCCGGTGCTGGCTACCCACTCAGACTGCTGGTAGCAGCAATGACTCACGATTGCATACAGTGCCAGCACTCTGTCTTACCTCTGCCTTTTCCATTTACATGTGTCCTTTCGGCAATGGACATAAGGAGTGAAGGGGGGGGGGGCCTAATGTAAACCCTCTTGCCCTGACCTACATACATTTACTACACTTGAAGGGAGGGAGACTGAGTGGAGAGCTACACCAAGACAACATGTGAAAAGACCAAGACTGACCCAGACTTTGTATTTTTGCATGTATCTTTTCCCGGACGGAAACATTGCACCACAGAGGCAGTGTCATGCATTGCTGCCATCATGCCATTGTGCAGACCACTCAATAACCGTTCAATGCCATCTTCCTGCACAGAGGCACTGAAAAAGCAATACATCAGAAAACTATATTGTGAATGTGTGATACAGAAAATTACTACATGATAGATGTTCAGTTGCAGCAGTTCAAAAAAATATGAAGCATATAACCACAATGGGGATTTTACTGTGTATAAACCAAACTGTCAAAACGACAGAAAGAAACTGGTGGGGTTGGTGGTGGCTTGAAATGACTCCACGTAGACAAAAACCCATATCTGCCTTGTGCATTCATCAAAGTGATAACGACTTCTACAGCTGCTGAGAGTTTTACCTGAGAAGTGATAATGACTCAGTGCTATATTGTAAGCGCACTTATTGTTAATGTGATGACCTGCATTTCATTACTGAAAAGTTATGCATGCTCAGACACAGGTGATAATTGCTGCACATAACCTGTTCAGTAGGCATTCATTATGTTAACTTGTGCAACAGTACAGACTCATCATCAGTTGGGAGAAGACCTGAGTAATTCAGTAAAAATAGTAAAACACATATATATATCACTGAGCTCTTCCTCCCACCTAAATTCCACACACAACTGACAAAGCCAGGAAAAATGGCCAAAATAAGTGGTAGCACCATGCTGGTAGTAGTCAGCAAGTAATAACCTCTATCTCACTCAGGCAACTACTGAGTATAATCAGAAATAGAATAATATAAGCCGATCTTGGCTTTTATCCTAAACAAAGCCTGAAACAGCTATGGCAAAGCTCTCTTCTCAGCAAATGTGTCCAAACTCTGAATAATATCCCTACTGCAGTAAAACAAGCTACAGTACCAAACTTTATGGGTAAACTAAAATGCACCTAAGGAACTTACAGTTATGGAAATAACCTTGCCCACCTGGACAGCCTCTACTCTGATGGACTCCAGCCTACATTTGTTTCCCCACAGCTCTCAGCTCTGAATGTACATATGCAGCAGAGAAGATGTAAAGAAGTACTTGGAAGATTTCTTGTCTTTAACTGCTTACTTTACATTATACTATTAATTAGTCACTGGTGTATATGATGTCTTATATGGTTACATATTACACTGTATTTAAATGTCCATGCTGTATTCTAAGTAATGTAACCATATGGAATTTGCAGTTAATTTCTATGTTTCCCCAGTAACCCCTTCAGTTGTTTGCGTACGCACAAGCACCAAAACGACACAATAAACTATTTTGCCCAGCGGTCACTTCATCAGTCTGACCATGTATGCACAAGCACCTCCCTGACACACAATGAATTATTTCCCCAAGCAACATCTTCATTAGTATGTGGATGTATACACATGCACCAAAATGAAACATGTATCAATAGTTAGTTCCACAGTCATCCAATACGCAGATGACTCTACCTTGGTCTGCTCTGCCCCAAACCTTCCTGAACTCCAGACCAAAACCCAATTAGCCTTTACCACCACAGAGAACTGGATGCACCAAAACCACCTTTCTCACAACTCCAATAAATCCAAAATACTAATTTTTCTCCCCTCCAAATTTTCCTCTGTGGACAAAAACACTTTCAATGTTCTCAGCCAGACTAACACTGCCATTGAAGTGGTCCCCTCTGCAAAACTCCTTGGCATCACCATAGACGAACACCTCAAATTTGATCTTCATATACAACATAACATAAAGAAAACCCACCAAAAGCTAGGTATGCTATATAGGAACAATCACTTCCTTTCAAACTCCACTAGGCATACCCTGGCAACATCCTTCCTCCTACCTTCCCTTCTATACGGATCCCCTCTCCTAACCAACTTGTCTGCTACCAACACCTCTAAGCTCGAAGCTTGCTATAATAAGATCTCTAAATTTGCCACCAAATCCAAAACATCAAGTCACCACTGCCACAGCCTTCGTTCACTGAACTGGCTAGAACTCCCTAATCACCTAGACTATCTACAACTAACCACCGCTCACAAACTAATATTCTCCCCTAATAAATGCCCAGCCTTAAAGGACATCCTTCCTCCATACATCCCTAACAGATCACTGAGATCCGAAAACCAAAACCTAATCTCCATTAGTAAACCGAAACGACCAGCTGGCCAGCTTTTACTCTCCTTCTCACTAGATAAAAAATGGAACTCTCTGCCTACTTCACTTAGGACTATACCCAACATTGAATCCTTCAAAACTCAACTTTTTCTTCACCTATCCTCCAAATGGAAATGCTCCTGCTTTCACCCCACTTAAATTCCATAGCAACCCCTAACTAAGCACTCCTACTACTACTCCACTATACTCTCATACTTATTCTAATTTCTCAAAATAACTACAACTAACAGACTTTAAGTGACTGTAAGCATATAAATATTGATTCAAAAAAAAAAATAAATCTGCCATCAAGTTTTCTGCAACTCTCAAATGTATTAACCCTACTTGTTTTTACAAACTATATTGTATGTATTTTTTCTTTGTAATCTTTATTTGCATTCTGTAACCTATATTGTATTATACTGTTCTTGGAGCTTTACTCTGTAACCTATATTGTATTATACTGTTCTTGGAGCTTTTCTCCCCGGGCCTCCACTGAAAATAGGCACTTCATGGCCCAGTGGACTTCCCCGGTAATCAAACTGAAATAAATAAAATAAATAAATTTCCCCAAAGAACCATTCAGTAACATTTCCTAGTATGTGCAACCACCAAAATGAAGCATTCACCCAAGCAACCCCTTCAGTAAAATAATGAGGTATGCACAACCACCGAAATGAAACACTTCTCCAAATGAACCTTCAGTAACATTTGTGAGTTATTTACTAATGCAGTAATTGATTGCATTTGTTCAGGGGTTACATTGTAAAATGGTTTCTTGTACTTGTTCTTATACAATTCATATACTTCATATTCAACTGCCTTTTCAAAGGCTTGTAACCAAGGACTGCTAACTGGTAGTTTGGTTATTGGGATGGTGGGCTGATCACAAATGACCCACTTCACAGGACAGAAAAGCTGCCACCTTCAGCTGTGCATGACTTACCTTATGATGAGAATAAACATAGTCGTACTCAGAAAATAAAGACCTTGTACATTTACAATGGAATAAAAATGGCTGTAGCTAAATTTTTATTGTACCTAATGAAATAAACTAAAATGTCAGTTAAAATGACAGTTGCCCGAGTTACAAGATGTGCTGAAGGACAGGACTTGGGAAAGAATGCCAATTCAACCAACACAAGACTCAAATGTAAGCAATTCCCCTGTTACAACAAATCCTGTCAATATAGATGAAAGTAGGGGCCCTACCAAGCCAATGTAGGGTTCCAGGCTTTGACCAAAGTTGCTGCCAAGCCCCAAATTTAATTGTGGAAAGACCCCACCCCCCCCCCCAGTTAGGGCTGCATGTATTATAGTGGTAAATGGTATGTCTATGTACATATGCATATGCATGCTTGTGTATAGACAGAGGTATGTATAGATTTGTATAATGGTACTATTTTTGAAGGGAACATGACAATGGATTGAATGCACTACACATCAAACGGCTGGATAATCAAAAATGCAGGTAATAGAAACCTGTTTTATAGGATTATGGTACAGTGAAAATCGGGAAATTTGCCCTTTCCTCACTGTGGTGCGATCTTGGCGTTAGAATATATATTTAGTGGGGGGGGGTGTAGGCCCATACAAAACAGGTTTCGATTACCTGCATTTTCGATTATCCGGCCATTCGATCTGTTGTCATAGACTCTTTTTGAAGGGAATCATAAGAGATGTCAAGGGTAGATAATGGGGATAAGGACTAAAGGCTGAGGTCACTGCAGCTACAGATGTGTCTGGTACAGAGATGTTTGTCTTGCCATTAATTAGAAAGCATCATCCTTTCTGCCTATCAGTAGCACTCCTGAATGGAAGAAGTTTGGATGTTTTTAGACATGCTAGTATGTGGTGCACAGTTCCATCTGTACAATTATAAGAATTAAACTCTATCCAATTCTTTCTACCTAGAAGACCAAATTAACTCTTACAGTTCTCACTGCCAAACTGATTACATTTAACCCAAAACCGCAATCTTCACATATTTTACTGCCGAAAATTAAACCATATTCTAGCCATAAATTATTGTAGTTGTAACTAAAACTTCCATTTATCTCTTCCGGCTAATGAAAAACAAAACTCAGTTTGAACAAATTCATATTGCCTAACTGCTGTAGTTACAGTTTTTAACAGAAACCAACACATTTATACATAACAGCAGACCAATTCTCCATACACCAGTTCTTACCATCCTACTAGTTAGTGCAGTCTAGTTTATAAAATACATCCAATTCCTTCACCTGACCCCCAACTACTAGTTCCATAAAAATTATCACGCCACACTCCCCAGTTTAAATGTAGTTATGGTGGCAGAAACTCATAAATAATGCCATCTACATAAGTAGCAAGCAACCAATAGCTAGGTTAGCCTTCTTCTCACAACAGAAACTCATGCATAAAACAATGCTATCCTATCTTGACTGCAGAATACTACTATTGTGCAACTCTTGCAATATCTAACCATACTGTAGTCTAAGAATCTGGGGCCTCTCCTCATTGTACACTCAGCAGAACCACATGATATCAGCATGTTGGGAAACGTTCTAGATTTAGGGACTGTTGACCATGGGCCAACTGCCAAATACATGAGGGCTCCTGGTGCTGTGTCTTATGTGTTTCGATGGTATTCCTTGTTTTCTAGGTCTTACATGTCTGCACAATAAGGTCATCTCCCTGAAAGGTCAGTGGGGCCTGTCTAGCACTAGGGTTATGTTAAGGACAGTCTGACAGGAGCAGTTGTGGGACTGGGAGGGGGGCAGCACAGATATGATAACTAGAAGAACATCCAGAGGGCTTAGAAGAGTGGGGGTGGGTGGTAGGGAAAATAAAAGTTTGTCTTGCCTTCCTACATACACATCCACCTGTTAATCTGATTACCATATAATGTGTTCTCCACAGGTAAAAATCGAATAATGCTTGGGAACTTAAGCCCTAACTGACTTAAATTATACAAGACACACCTCCAAAAACACTCCCTCAAAAGACAATCTAACACTATTAATGCACCAACCTACTTCAATGTGTTCTCAGTCTAACTCTGACTCCCTTCTCTAATAAGAACAAACACCTCAGAAAAATACAGACTAGTAAAAGTCCTGGCTACTCTAGGTGATCACTGCCCAGTTCTTTCAACCTGGTTATAAACAACCTCCAGAATTAAAATGCATTAGATTCACCATGAATCTGAAGAAAGGAACCTGTTAAATGAACTGAGGCCCGGAGATTAGAGCTCAGTCTTATCAGACTCCAAGCCCTAGTACTGCACTAAGTTGCTTTTATAACCTAATTCAGCCTATTCAGGACTACCTATTCCCTATGGAACAATAATGACTCAAAGAAAAGTCATGTTCCTGGAGAACCCAAACACTTGGCAAGTATTTAGCCAGAGACGAGACATAGAGCAACTGGAAAACTTACCAAGTACTGAACCTAAAAGCAAACAACTATATCATCCCTAATGTCTCTACAGCAAATTATACCAGAACTAGACAAAGGCTTCAGCTAACTGCATCTAGCCAGTTTTAGTACTTGATCAACATTTTAATCAATAACCTGGAAAACTAATAATGCCCAAAGAATCTAAGCAAAGACTTCCTGAACTCCCTCAAACAACTTATCTCTTCAACACCTAAACCCACAAATTAGCAGTTTCTCTTCCCAGCCCTTTTATCCAACAGCATAACTAACCTATCCCATCAATGTTTATAGAGATACCAACATTTTTTTCAGAGCTTTTAGTTCCAGACAAGTTCTAGAAGATTTGGAAGAGCTCCAAAGCTGAATCGTATCACCACAGACTCCTATGGCTATCTGTGCTGCTTACTGCTAACTCATGTATAACCTCAATATTACAAATGGTATTATTCCATACAAGTAGAAGCAGTCCATCATAATACCTATTCCCAAGACCAGACACCCCCATGACACCTTTGATTACTGGCTTATACAAACTGATTCACAACCAAATTTTACACTGCATTTCAAGACATGACTTCATCCTAATAATCATGGTTTCAGACTGGGATGCAACACTTTAATGGTACTCTACTCATTTGCAAGCCATAACTGCAATTCTATCAACCTCAAATATGCCTTAGAATCCATTAACCACCATCTCCTGTTGACCACACTTCAAAATGTTTTTAATGACTTAGCAATTCAGCGATTCTCAGTATAACCTGCTGGCAGAACATTGAATGTCTTGTACAAAAATAAAGCTTCTGCAACTGGAATTTTCAGTGCCGGTGTTTCACAAGGGTCTGCTCTAGGACACTTAATCTTTTCTATGTAAATTAGTAACCTTCCCTATGACCTTCCTTTTATTGATTGTACCCTCGATGCTGATGAAATAATTCTTCCCAGCTCTAACCCTCAAATATACACTCAATAGACTCAAATATACACTTCCTGTCACAGTACTAAACTCTGTCCAAAACACAACAGTGTCACACAGACTGCAACCAGTAAAAGTAAAATCTATTTCATCTGCTTTATCATCCCGAAGTGCAGTTTACTGTATTTCACTAAAACGGGCAAATTGCTTCCTGTTGCTGGCTAGAGCAACACTTCAGCTGAGCTCTTATATAGTAGGCTCAAAAACTGGAACATTGTCCAACAGCATACAATTCCACTCATCCAATTCAAGAAGCTCCCACTCTCATCAAACTTACCTTTAAAATACATTGTATTTTAAAACCTCAGTCTTAAACCGCAAGGGGAGTCAGTACATATTGTCTTATTACGAGAAGGGAAGAGGTGTGCATTTTATTTTAGGATGTCACCATCGTGAATCAGCGTACTGAGTTGAAATAAATAGCAATCTGAGTTTCACAGATGGGGAAAGTCTGTGGGTTGATTTGGTGGGAAAAGAAAACACTTGGTGCACTTGAGCCTAAAAACGGAAGGCTGACTCATATACCTATATGTTATGTAAATATTGCTACTCTCATCAACATTTAAGCAACCCCAACACCACAACTTACCGGTTCTAGCTTCACTTCCATCACGAGAAAAGCTATAAACTACAAGCTATCAAAATAATGAAAGAAATGCCATACCCCGTCAGTTGGCATGTAGTACAGCATACTTTCCAATCACAGAATACCCCACTGCGTACAGCAACAACAAACACTCATAGCTATAGGCTTAAACACATTAAAAAAATACAAATCTGTATGCTTTCCCCTGTGCACTCTCTATAATGACGATTTACTAAAACAGCTCTGATAGCACTACAGCAATGTTTCTTGTGTTTGAACCATGCACAAAAACAGCAATACATGTGAGCAGTACTACACAAACCTGGTGTCTATAACTGGAGAAAGCGAAAGAAGTTGTTCGTCTTTAGAGAAATTTAACATGCCTTTTGGAGCGTTGCAGACAGTTAACATGCAACACATTCATGTGAAAAACTACAAATCTATGGAAGTATTTTACATTTTCTCTACCAAAACACAATTTACTTACCAGAAAGACGTGCACTATCTTTTATTTTTATATCCAGTAATTTCCGTATTAGTAACTGCAGTTTGCCATATTGTCACGCATGTCTCTGTCCCATTAAAAATGTTTGCAGTTATTTTACATATTAGTCGAATTTTGGGCATAACAAAAGACACTTAGGATGGGGGGGGGGGTGGTGGAGGGGTTATGCAAGTGATATTGCAGGAATCCGACTGGCTGCCACCACTTGCTTGAACATACACTTTGAAAGGAGATTTTCTCTTAAAAGTTTAATGTAACCAGCATGGGAAAACATGCTGAATCGTAACTATATTAAGTAAATAACAAGTTCAGTTACGATTTCAGTGTGTTTTAACCAAAGCTGATCTACAAATCTACACTACAGTTTCACACGCATATGGAAGGCACTCGGGGGCAACAGCTTGCAATTCCTATCGTCTCATAGCGTGCTCGGATGTAAGCACAGAGGCGCTATGAGACAGTAATTGGGGTTGAGTTAAACAATTCTGCTGACTGTTTTCCAAACAGAAAGTTATTTTCAAGAGCAGCATCCATAATCTTGTTTTTAAAATCATCTGGTAATTTCTGTAGTCTGAGCCAGGAGTATCTACGGAGCACCGAGGCTGAAGCAGCAGATCTGCCTGATGCTTCTACAGCATCGTAGCTGCATTTAATTGAATGTCTAGTGACTTGAGCAGCTAAGGAGGGGGTGGAGGCGCCTTAATAGGAGTATCTGGTATGCAGGATAGCTGATCCATGGCCTGTGGGACAAGACCCAAAGCATACTTTAGCATATACATTTGGTAATTGATGGCTCTGAAAGCCAGGGTGGATGAAGTGTATATTTTCTTTCCCAGCCTGTCCAACATTTTATTGTCTTTGTCTGATGGAAGTAATGAGGAAGAGGGAATCTGTCTGGATTGCTTGTCCGCCGAGACAGCAATCAAAGCTGGGTCTGCCATAGGAGGCTTGATGAGGTATTTAAAGTCTTCAGGAACTTTATAGAATCTGACTGGTCTCTCTGGAGCTGGAGGTTGAGATTCTGGTGATTATGAATCAATTATTTGATTATGAATCAATTGGGGCGGTGCAGTGGTGCAGCGGTTAATGCTGTCGCCTCACAGAAAGAGGTTCTCCGGTTCGATTCTCGGCTGGGGTGCCTTCTGTGTGGAGTTTGCATGTTCTCTCTGCATTCCCGTGGGTTTCCCCCGGGTACTCCGGTTTCCTCCCACATTCAAAAGAAATGCTTCTGGAGCATTTCTCCCCGGGCCTCCGCTGAAAACAGGATCTGTGGAACCTAGTCGGACTTTCCCAGTCAACAAATGTTAAATAAATAAAAAAAATAAAAATAAAAAAAAATGAAACTGAGGCAAAGCATCCAGGTAGGCTGGGATCACTGGAGGAATGGCTGAGCAGGAGGGGGATTCCATCTGCAGAAGTTCATAATACCTTTTTCGCACTTCTGTCATTTGTGTGGAATCCCATTTGAAATATTCCCTAATTTCTGAAATTGTATTTCCAAAGGTTATGTCTTCAGGTGGGGAATCATCTTCACGAGAACAGTATCCCAAGGGAGAGGCCAGTTGAGAGGCATATGAGAAGGACTCATCAGAAGAAGAGGAAGAGTCCTCCTCTAAAGTCTCAGGTTGGGGTAAGGGGCCCAATAAAACAGGCCTGGGACTCAAAGATGGTAGAGTAGCAGGAGCTTGGGAGGAAGCAGGCCTAAAACCCATAAAGACATTAAAAAGAGACTGAGAAAATGCCTGCCAGTCTGGCAAGCCTTCAGATAGAGCAGACAGATGTCTGGTCTTCTGCTTTCTTTTCAGAGAGGGGGGGTCTTTGCTATAGGCTGAACAGACGAGGGCTTAAGATCCGAGCCCTGCAAAGGGCTTTGAATGGATTCCTCTGGAATGGAAGGTAACACTAACTGATCAGGCAAACCTGGTCCTCCCCCCCGACATCAGAAGCCGACATCATAGGTACCGATGCGGACGTGCAGGCTGGAGAAACTAGGGTGGCATCCGAAGTGGCACCCACTGAAGTTGCCAATGCTATCAGATGTACCTCAGCCCCTAAATCGGCAGCTGGCAGGACGTCCACACTCAGAGGCGTAGTTGCTTTTTTTGGCCTAGAATCTTTGACCTTCTTTTTCGGCGGTTCACCTGAGACAGTTGATGTCGCTTCCATGCCTAAGGCGAAACATTTAAGGCATTGGTTTTCAACGAATAAGTTCATGGCTGAAAGATGGCTACACAGTGTTTTAGAAACAAACGACTGGCAGATGGAATATGCTTTTCAGTCGTGGGTAGGCCCTAAACAGAGCAGGCAGAGGTCGCAGTTGTCTTTGTGTGGAATTTGACGTCTGCACTTACATTTTCCCTCTGTAGATGACATGGATGGAATCAACTAACTGGAAAAACAAAACAGCAACCAAAGCTAGAAAAGAGATTCCCCAATGGGGTACTTATCTTTCAGGAGTCAAATGGCGCTGAGCAGAACGAGGAAGATGATGTTCAACTGGCGGCAGATGGAAAGCCACCTAGCTCACAGACAGAACCCAGGAAGTTAGAATTGGGGAGTCCACCTCTACAAAGAGGCCAGTCGCAAGTGGAGTTCCTTGGGGATCAGTCCTTGGACTGTTCATTTTTGGCATTTACTTCTCAGAAGTCAAGGCCAATGTCGGTGGTCTCTGGCTGACTAAACTTGCAGATGATTGCAAATTTGGAGCTGTAATTGAATCCCACACTGACATAAATGTTCGCCAGGAAGGGCTGACACAGACAAAAAACTGGTGTCAGAGCCATGGACTAAACCTAAATGCAAAAAAATGCATAACAGTCTCCTTCAAGAAGTCATAGACCCCTGGTAACTATCACACTGACAACAAACCCCTTAGAGTTGACCAGTACGTAGTCAGGGACTTAGGGACACATACAGACAGTAATCTAGCCTTTGACCATCACGTGTCTACAGTAGTGAGGAAATCAATCTATGTTGTGCAACTGCTTCACTGTATTTGGTATTCATCAGACCTATCATTGAGTACAATGCCCCCTTTGGTATATACCTAACCAGGCATATCCAACAACTGGAATGTCCACAGAGGTTCCTCACTAAAAGAATACAAGGCATAAGTAAAATGTCCTATGCAGACCACCTCAAGGCCCTATCCCTGTACTCTGTCTCCTACAGGCTTTTGAGGGGAGATTTATGCCTGGCATACAGGGCATTGTCAGACCCCACTCTGATGGACCTCCTGCATAGCCACAAAATAAATGGCACCAGAATTACCCATTCTAAAGACTTAAACCTTGCCTGTGACATAAATAGAACCTGCTAGAGAGATAGGTATATATTCCAGAGACTACCCAGTCCCTAACTCAATCCACGTGTAACTTGGACAGTTGGATGGGTAACAGGAAATTCATCCCTGGTTTGGCACCTATGTCTTCTTTAATGGATACAGGCAACCTGTAAATGGTTCATTTCCCAAGCCCCTGCTTACACTTATCAAGGGTAACAGAACTTGTCAGAGATTTGGGATGCATGGATAGGCTTAAAAAGGCCCTTGTGGTCGTTAGCCTAGTAAACACTTATAAGCCGGGAGCTTAATAAAATCCAACAATGCCAAGTCTAACGCTAAAATAGCTACCAAAGTCAAAGACAGTCACAAGGACTTTTTTAGTTATGTTCGTAATCTCAAAAGCACAGTGCAACAATGTGCTGAGTTGACTGTGAACAATGTTACCCACAGTGAGGCTGAAGATTCAGCAAACTTACTGGCCAATAAATTCAGCTCTAACTTTACCCCTCTCTGTCCTCCCTATGTTTCTTAAGAAATACCTGAAACTGGCTCACCCCCAGTTGTCACACAAGACCAAGTCCTGAAAGTGCTATCACAAGCTAAAAAATACTATGTTGATGGGTCCTGACAAATCCCTGGAGCATCTTAAATACCATGAAGGATGCTTTAGCCACACCCAATCAGGACATAGGGAATCTCCAAACATGGGACCAGTCTGAGTTTGGATTTGTCAAACGCAGGTCATGTTTACTCAACTGGTGAACTTTTCGAAAAAAGTCCCCAAAGCAATTTATGAAGGCAAAACGATATTCAGCACATACCTTGACCTGGTCAAAGCTTCTGACACAGTTCCTCATTCAAACATAGTAGGCTAGGTTTAAAATGGCCCGCAAGGGCAGACAGCCTAGTACTTACCCATGAGCCTATGACCGAGTGCTAGATCATACCTGCTGTCAGCCTTAGGGTTCTCAAATTGGTTCTGTAAAAGGCAATCACTGAGGCCAAGCACTTGAAACATTTTGAGTGCAGTGGATAAACCAAAAGGTAAGGAGGTGAACTGGTAGTGACAACCTGCTTTTTCAAGTCAAATAAACTGCCTGTCCTCCTTGGTTCTTGGCATATGTAGGCAGGGCATCTTGTAGGCCCAGGATGACCATGTAAGGCCACCATTTTTAATTTTAGCATCTTTGCAAACTTGTTTAGGCTTGCAAGATCAGAGATGGATTATCACATGACATTTTTTCTTGGAACTAGCAACAGTGTGGAGTACAAACCTTTTCCTACTTCTCTCTATGGGCTCCTTCCAATAGCAAGTCTTGCAGCAGGGGCAGGACTATTTATGTTTGGTCCCTGGGGGTAAGAGGGATACCTAAGAATTTTGGTGCAATTAAGAAGTGTACTCTGTATCTCTGCCTTAAAAACTCAAAACTTCCACTTGTCTTGAATGACTTCTTTCCACTGTTTTACAAAGAGGCCTTAGTGACTAGTTCACTGTGTGGGAATGGTGTGAACAAGTGGTACGGGGAGGGTATGAACTGGGGTAGAATATGTGTGTGATGGGGAGAGGGGATAAGCATTGACAAGTCATAACTGTTTCCCCTCTGGGTCTCATCTCTGAGGGTCTCCAGGCTTTTCTTTATTTTTTGCCAATTTTTACTTATATATGTCTTTCCCTTCCTTTTTGTGTTTTCCTTCGATTTGCCTCTGGCAGAAAGGACAGTTTTTCTGTATGGTAGTTTATGCTATATTTTGGTGTAGCTGAATGAAATAATAGAGAAACTTTCTCCAGTGAGGAGATATGTATGGGTCTCTGCTGTAACATGATCTAGCAGGGGTTGTGTCCTCAGCCACATGTGCCTCCTTAAGACTGACATTATAGCTGCTGCACTGCATGACGCATCCACTGCATTACTACTGCATTTAGTGGTGTGCCTAGTCATCTGACAATGAAGGTTGCATAGATCAAGCACACTTTTTCAGGTCCTTATCCTCTGTCTTCTCAGTCTTTTTCCTTAAGTTCGCACAGGACAATACACTGCTTCACAGGTTCATAGATTACTAGGCTAATGGTTAGAGTCCTTACAAGCCTAGCCAGTATTACCCAGCTTTTATCCAATTTACAATCCCTAGGGGCTAGAGGGTGGATTAGGCTTGTGCCTACACTTTTCACTACCCCAGGAGTGAACTGACAATTTCCCATCCATTGATCCAAACTGCCTTTAAAGAGGGCCAGGGAACAGCACTGCTTAACATGAACAGAAAGCCTGCTCCAGAGAAGGGGTAATCTCTGGGACACATATTTGTCTCTCCAGCATGTACTGTTTCAGTTGCAAACCAGGTTTTGATCCCTAGATTGGGTGAACATTGTGATATTAGTCTTGCGAATGTGCAGCAGCTCCATCATGGCTGGATTTGTGAGTGTCTTGTGGGTTAGGCATAATTCACCCCTTAACAGTTGGTAGGAGATAGATTAAAGGGCTCGGGCTTTTACTCTATCCACATAGGACATGCTGTTAACACCCTGCATTTAATTTTGTGAGGAACATCTGAGGTTGCTCCAGCTGTCATAAATGCCTAGTCAAGCACATGCATTACACTACACTACACTCAATTATTGGTCTGATGTAGGCTGAGTACAGTGTGACTACAACTTCCTTGGATCTGGATACCATACCTTTACTTATAAGCTGTGCTACACAGAAGGTCTTCCTCAACACTGTGGATACATGGTCGTCAAAGTTCAGGCTACTACCTGTATGTATATCTAGATCTCTCATCTTGGAGTCCCCTCTTAGGGACGTGCTCTTAATGCTGTAATATGCAGTGGGATTTGACTTTTCAGAGGGTATGATTCTGCATTTTTTTGTATTTAGTTTTAGGTCATGGCTCTGGCACCAATTATCTGTCTGTGTCAGACCTTTCTGAAGGATATCTGCATCACTGGGGGATTCAATGATTGCCCCCAGCTTGCAGTCAGCAAACATTGTCAGCCACAGGCCTTCTACATTAGCCTTAATTTCAGAGAAAAAATATTCAGAACAAGAGTGGCCCTTGCACTGAACCCTGTGGCATACCAGTAGTAAACGGCCTCTTTCTGGATCTGGATTTACTCACTTCAACAATATGTGCCCTGTCAGTAAAACATTTGGTGGTACTTTTCTGTTAGCGGGGCAAAAGGCTGTTTGGGAGATCCTTTTAATGTTCTCTTCATTGTGGGAGTGCTATTCACTGTGTGACATGTCGGTACTGCTTACTCACCGCTAACAGTTTGGCATTTTTCACACTGAAGTACTAATTACGTCCCTATTGTAGGTCTGTAGTTCTGAACACAGGTAAACCAACTTCCTGCCGTCCGCATTGACCCATAACACATTGTAGCTGATAACTTCATTACTAGAATGTGAATAGCTCACAACCAGTCAGTAAACAACCCAGAAATAAAAGTAATAATAACTGGAGACATTGACAGAATTAGACAAATGTGAATTCATGTAAGTTGTCTGAAGTTAAATGAGTCTATTAACTCCTAACTGCTGTAATTTATTACGTGTAAGTCAACACATTTTCTCCAAAAGGCATAAATTCTATGTAGGATTAAGAGGGACAGAGCTGAATTTTGAGTAGAAATCAGGACAGATGAGAGCCATGCACACTGTACTGAAATAAAATAGAGACACAGAATGCTTTTCGTTCATATTGCCATGATTGTAACAATAGTTAGACTTTCTCTTCGTATGTGTGTGTAACTTGATTTCACCCCTCTTTTTTGTGCCTTGTTTGTAAAATAAAATCTATTAAAGGAAACTGAATCTGAACTATAAACATATATTCATAAAACCAATTATTTTAAAGTAAACCACACAGGAAATATAAACTTGCAGTCATAAAACAATTTGAGAGACTCGGCCACATAGTACCATCAGTTTCACGGCATTTCTAGCGTTTGTCGAAATAAAAAGCCGTTACTGCGCTGTACAGAAAATGTCCTGTAAGGTGAGTTTTTGGGAACTTTACCATGGGGTAAGCAGTACTGACATCTCACACAATGAATAGCACTCCAACAACGAAGACAACATTAAAACCATGACCAAAAAAAGAATTGCCCCGTTAACGGAAAAGTAACCTGTTTGCTTTTGTTGCCCCATTAACGGAAAAGTACCCATTGGCTATCTATCTGGGGACATATGGATTTATTTTACTTATTTATTTTACATTTGTTTACCGGGAGAGTTTGACTAAATACAGTTATTTTTTCACCGGAGACCCAGGGAGAAAAACTCCACATTTACAACAGGACAACTGTACAAAATATCAAAAAATTACAATACAGAAGTAATACATAGGTTCATAGGTTCATAGGTTTATACTAGGCTATCTGCCAGAGGGCATTTACAAGCCTAGCCCATAGTTTTGTGGCTTACGCCACCCCTTTAGTATGGGGAACTATACCCATTATTTTGCTGTGCCTCTGTCGAGCAGTGACACTGAGGTAATCCCTGGGATATATCTGCGATCTCCCATCCATTGGTCAAGATTTCTCTTGAACAAGGCCAGCGAGGTGCTCTGCCTCACATATACCGGGATTTTGTTCCACAGCATAGGGAGTCTTTGGGTGATGAATCTATCCCTCCAGCATGTCCTATTAATAGCCGTGTCGAGGTTTAAGTCTGCCGTCCTTGTGGCTCTGACGGATCTAGATTTATTGAGGTGAAGCATATTCATCAAATCTGGGCTTGACATGGCCTTGTATGTCAGGCACAGGTCACCTCTGAGCAAGCGGTAAGCGACTGAATAGAGCTGAAGTTCTTTCAGTCGGGCAGCATAGGACAGATTTTGAGACCCTTTATCCTTTTGGTGAGGAACATTTGTGGCCTCTCCAGCTGCTGCAAGTGTCGGGTCAGATACATTCGAATGGGGCATTGTACTCAATCATTGGTCTGATGAGTGATGAGTACAGGGAAACTATGACCTCCCTTGATCTAGATGTGAATCCCTTCATGATAAGGTGGGCAATGTAGAAGGTCTTCCTAACTACTTTAGCTACATGGGTGTCGAATGACAGGCTACTGTCAACCTGGGTCCCCAGGTCCCTAATAACTTCTTCTGTGCTCAGTGGATTGCCACCTATGAGGTAGCTAGGGGTAACCTTGTTTTTCCCGAAGGGTATGACTATGCATTTTTTGGCATTTAACTTTAGGCCATGGCTCTGGCACCAGTTATCCGTTTCTGTGAGACCTTTCTGAAGGATATCTGTGTCAGATGCGTTTTCGACTACGGCGCCCAGTTTGCAGTCATCTGCAAACTTTGTCAGCCATAACCCTCCTGTGTTTGCTTGTACTTCGGAGAAGTAGATGCCAAACAAGAGTGGGCCCAGGACTGAGCCCTGTGGGACACCACTTGTAACAGGCTTAGAGTCTGACATGGCGCCAGCAACTCTGACCCTGTGGGTTCTGTCGCTCAGCCAGTTTGCAACCCATCTTGTGATGTATGGGTTAACATTTAAGCTGATGAGTTTTTCAATGATACCCGAGTGGGGTATTGTATCGAAAGCTTTCGCCAGATCGAGGTATGCTGTATGGACTGCTTTTCCCTCATCAATGGCTTTGGTGACTGTTTCGAAAAGTCAACCAAGTTTAAAAGGCATGATCTGCCTTTGACAAAGCCAAACTGGGTTGGATCCAAAGTCTGCAAATTCCCTATGTCGTTGTTTATGAGATCCATTATGATCCTCTCCATGGCTTTGCAGATAAGGCTTGTCAAGCTAATGGGCCGGTAATTTCCTGGGTCGGTGGAGGCACCGCCTTTATGAAGTGGGACCACTGTCGCAGTGCGCCACTCCCTGGGTACGTATCCAGAGGTGAGACTATGATTAAACAGCTGTCCTAGCTGTGGGTTTAATTCCTCGTTGAGTTCGTGGAGCACACAGCCGGGGACGCCATCAGGTCCCATGGATGCTGTGTTTTTTGCTTTGGAGAGAGCAGTTCTCACTTGGGCGTTAGAGATGTTTGGGGGGCTACAATCATTTGGTATAGATATCTCACCTTTTGGGGGGGAGAAGTTTGCACTGAACCTGTCAGCCAGTATGTTGGCAATGTCTGTAGGATCAGTAATCTTCACATCATTTTGAACTAGTTCTGAGCATATCTGGGAGTTTCCTCCCAGGTTTCTAACATAGCTGAAGAAGGCCTTATGATTGTCTTTTGAGTCTTTAGCTATTTTTCTCTCAAAGTTTGCTTTGGATGATTTTATGAGAGCTCTTAGTTTTTTACTTGTAGTGATCAAAGGTGTCTTACCTTTTAAAGATTTTGCTCTATCTTGTAGTAGCTTCCTCCTTTTGTTGTAGAGTTTGTTTATGGCTGGGGTCCACCAGACTGGACGCTTACCTTTGGTACAAAGAGTCTTTGTTTTGCTTGGGATTGCCTTATCCATGCAGTCCTGTAGGTGCTGGTAGAAGGCATTTGTAAGTGATTCAGCGGCTTGGGTACTGTTTTCCGCCGGCTCGGGGGCCTTAAAGGAGACCACACTAGTCTTTAGAAGTGTGAAGTCGGCTTTCGAGTAGTTCTTTACTGTGGTCTTTTTTATTTCAGGTATAGATACAGTGTAGTGCATACAGAGTTCTTAAGAGATCAATTTTAAATATATAGACTAAAGTTCATACACATTTCTAATAATACAGAATACTGACATATCTGTCTACTAAACACTTTATGTATGTGCATAACGGGTCTATATTAGAACATTGAATATTTAGCAGTTCGAATCACTAAAGGTCGGCCTTTAGTGATCGAACTGTTAAAACATCGAATGTTCAGAAAAAAATAAAAACAACAACAAAAAAATAAACTGTGTAAGCAGGGGGCAAGCCCCCCTGCACCCCCCACCCACCGCTACTTAAATATACCAACTCCGAGATCGCACTACACTGAAGTAAATGGAAATCTCCCCTTATGGAGATTTCCGTTTACTTGTTCGATGTTCTGCAGTTTCGCTATTCTCGTGTCGACAATGTCAGATTTATGCCCAGTTTTTTTTAGTTTATTTATAATGCCTGAATGGAGAACTGTGTTAAATGCCTTGGCCATGTCAAGGTAGGCTGTATGCATTGTTTTACCCCCATCCATGGCCCTAGTGACTTTCTCAAATAAGTCATCCAGATTTAGTAGGCATGATCTGCCCTTGACACAGCTGAATTGGGTTGGGTCCAGTGTTTAAAAGTTTCCTATGTCATTATTTATCAGGTTCATGATTATTCCTTCCATGACCTTGCATATAAGATTAGTCAAACTTCTGGGTCTGTAGTTTCCTGGGTCAGCTGATGGTCCCTCTTTATGCAGAGGGATGACTACTGCTGCCCCCCACTCCACAGGGACAAAGCCAGTATGGAGGCTATGGTTAAACATAGGTCCTAGTGGGCCTGGCAGGGACTGTTTCAAGCTTTTTGAGAGACATCCTAGTATATAGTTGCAACCCTTCAAAGCCATGTTTTTAATTTCAAAGACCATGGTGGGGGAGGGGGGAGGGAATGGGAAACCAGAGGTGATGGGAAGATGAAATCTGAGCTGAATTTATCAGCCAGCAGATTTGCTAGATCTTCTGGCTGAGTATAGGTGATGCCATCTACAACTAATTCTGCACATTGTTGGGTGTTGCTCTTAAGACTATGAACATAACTGAAAAATACCTTATGGTTATCCTTAGCTTGACGGGCTATTTTTGCCTCAAAACTTGCTTCTGAACACTTGACTAGTTCCCTGATTTGTTTGTTTAGGCTAATGAGGTATTTTTGTTCTGTTGTGCACATTTTCTTTTACTTCTAGACAAGATTTCTTTCTTTTGTTATATAGCCAACTTGTACAAGGAAACTACCAGCTTGTTTTTATGGTTTGACCAAGGCTTATTTAGGTTTGGTACTGCCATTTCTATGCAGTTGTTTATATAGTTGTATAGGGCTTTTGTGCACTCCTCTGCATAGGCTTCTGTGTTTTCTGGGTTTGGGGGAGCTTGGAGACTAGCTATACCCATCACTTAATAGGAAGTAGTTTCCCTTAGAAAAGTTCTTAAAATTTTTGGGGTTAGGTGGGGTCTATTTTTATCTTTATTTCAAGGGAGACCACTTAGTGATCTGATCTAACCAGTGAGGATATCACACGTGGGGGAGGTGCAGTGCTTTCCCATATTTGTGAGTACCAAGTCTGGGATATTTGTACCCCTAGCGGGAGTGCAGATTAGCTGCTTCAGGGCATTTGCATTGAGAAAATCCAGATATATTTGGGCCTGCAAGCTACTGATCATGTATGCTTCTCAGTCAATGGAGGGTTAGTTAAAATCACCCATGAAAATGATACTAAGCTAAATAGCGAGTGATCCATGTAATGTCGGTTATGACGTATGGGTTTGCTGGTTCATGTTTGGGGAGCTGTAGCTAGCAACAATATGGTAATGGATTTTTGCCATGGTTAATGGGACATGGAGAAGCTGAAGCATGTCATAGTGTCTGACCAGTTTTGAGATGTGCTTATCCTTTATGCAGACAGATACACCACCGTCTTTTGCATTTTCGCATGTAGTGAGTTATCAGAAAGTATAAAATGCATAATAGCCACACACTGCTGAAGTGCTTTCCATGGTTTTGAACCATGTTTCAGTAACTGCACAGACATCAGCATTCTCCAGTGTGAGAAGTGCAGTTTCTTGGTGAGACTCCTAGCAATGAGGAGTAATACCAGTTAGTTTATCCTGGGGGGATTTTGCTACGCTGGAAGGCTTGTCTGTTTGGCAATACTTAAAAATGGCACTATAGAGTTAGATAATGTTTTGGCCAATAACTGAAAGCCTAGTGGTGATAGGTGAAGACCATTCCTGGCAAAGCACAGCGGCATGTTAACCATGCTCTTTCAGGCCAAAAAATATTGGACTCCTTTGGAATGACACCAGCAGCTAAGCCAATTATTAAAGTCAATCATTTTGTGTTGGTACTGTGGTGGTATGGTCCTCGGAGACAGTAGAATGTTGCTCAATGCTAGGCTCATACCTGCCCATAACACACATTCTGAGAGCTCAATCAAGTCTCTTTTCATATAACCCAGGTAGGTAAATATCAGGTCATTTACACCCACATGGACTATGACTGAGTCATACTGGTACTTGGGGTTTAGTGACAGGAGTGCTTGCATGATCTAGGGAATCCTGGGCCCTAAGAGGCAACTGACTGTGACCTTCTTCTTATCCAGTCTGGTGAGAGAGACATCAGTGTGCCTCACAACGGAGTCTCCTATGACCCAAATATTGGGTTGTGGGTAGTTACACCTTAAGAGCTTGGTAGGACAGACACAATGAGATGTGGTTTTGTGTGTTGTGATGGGAGTTGCCTTGTTTGCAGGCATGCAGATTTTCTGAGTTCTGCATCTGAGAAGACTGAAGTTTGGGTAAGTTACATGTGAGCACCTTCACATATACGGGTCTGTGTGACTGGTCCTTTGTAAGTGTGGTGAGTGGTGAGTGGTATGTACATGTCTCTGACAACCTGTTTTGTTTTTTGTGTCTGTATGTGACAGTCTGGCCTCTGGTGACATTGTGCAACTACATCTCTCACATACTGTATTTGCCTGTTCGAGAATTAAGGGGTTGCCAGTGCACATTGCTACATTGCCTCAGGATGCCCATATCCACCAAGCTGGATGCAGATACAGCAGGAAAGTGCCTATCCATGGTTGCAGGTCTTAATGTGTGCCTTACTAGGGAAAGGAGTGGAGAGTGTTTGCAAGCAGATGAGGGCTTACTTTCTGTAATGTACAGCTAACCTATCCAGCGATGCTGCTCAGCACCCACACCAGATGCTGTCTGAGCAGGAACAGTTCTGGGATGTGTAACAATGTAAGCCAAACCTATTAAACAGTCCTAACTAAATGCACCAGTGCTGCTTAGCATGCAAATTAGTTGGTTTATGAGGAGCACAGGACTGAGGCAAATTTCCAAGGTGGGTTTTATACAGAAAGTGCAACTTCAGCTCATTACTTATATACCGGGCACTACTAACCGCCTCTATGCGAAGAGCAGCTTCTTGCAAACACAAGGGTTATATACAAGCAAAAAAAAAAATAAAAAAACAAGTTTTACACTAGCTATGCCCTAAGACCAATCAGGTAAGCACACAATAAACTTTCCATCAGCAATTCCCAGCTCAGATAGGTGAAATCAGCACTCTTCTGCAAATACAGTGCAAACTTTGATGCTATTGATAGAAAATGACTGGTTTGGAGCCCAATTGTTATGGAACAGAAAAACAGATGCCTAAAAGCACTGAAAAACACAGTGTATTTAAATGCAGAACAGCAGCTCTTACAGCAGTTAAAATGCAACTTAAACTCTAAGCAAGTGCAGAAAAAACAATAAATAGCACAGAAATCTTTTACAATGTAATGAAAGCAAGTAATGCAAGTGCAAAATAATACTCGGTTTCATTTCTCTTGCTAAGGATGGCTTCACTTGCAAGCAAAATCTCTCAGTTTCTAGCATCATCACCAAATGACGAGCAGCTCTAAGCAAATGAGTGCCTAAGACTAAGGTATTTCAACACTGAAGTTTGGCAATTAAGGGATGAAAAGGTCAGGGTAGAACAAGTGATGATTCTCTTCCCAAACCTGTGAAGAGTTTTATTTTCTCTACAGTATGAAGTACATTCTTGGTTGAAGCCCTAGTTGTTTCTTTACTGGAATCCATACATGGTACAGCTGGATCTGCAGTGCATGGATTTGTGAAGGAGTCACCAGTTCTGCAAAGGTAGTCAGGCTTTCTGACAGCAGGAGGCTGGCAATCTGGATCCAATAGGCATTAAAGACTGAAACAATGGCTAAGGCCTTACTTAGGCTCAGGCAGTCCCAGAAGTTTCATGAATCTTCTAGTTTCCAAAGAGTGCTTAGCCTCCCATTTTGTGTGTTGCCTAATTTCCATGAAATATTTCTTCAAATCAGGCATCCTCTGGTGGAGGAGCAGAGAATATGGTGCCCTCATTATAGAAGAGGAAGACAGCAAGTACCTACACCTCTGAGTCCAAGTACGGGGGGTGTCTTCTTCCTGTTTTGAGAAGGGAATCCCTGACAATGACAGCTGCATAGGAAGACTAATTCTTTAAAAAAAAAATTGGGACATGAGACCCTGTGAATGAAACTGAAATGGAAAGAGGATGACGACCCACCCAGCAGCATGCTGTTGGAAACTGGCAGACATTCATTTTTGGCTGGATTGTACGGCCCTAGATTTGGATGTACAGACCACCTTAGAGGCCTTGGGATGCATGTGGTTAACCAAAACCTAGTTTCTGTAAGTGCTGACATCCTAATGGACAAAGATGGAAGAAATAACACCTTCATTTCTAAACAGAATATAGGCATCGGAACCACAGGCTTATGCATATGCCTCCAAACAGATTAAATACTAGAGGTATTTGGTTTGGAAGACAAGGTATCACACAATTATAAGGTAACCACCAAACGAGCAATGACCCAGAGTTGGCTGAAGAAGTCATGGGTTAGCCAAATACGTCAAAGGACATGATGCCTTCTAGCAGAAAGTTACTGGTCTCCTGGCACTCCTTCACTTTAAGGCACTTTTCCAAATGTGAACCCTTTTTTGGTGCTGCATCCACAAGTGTATCTGGCTGACACCACATCAGCCTTAGATAAGACAGGTAACTTTCTCTCGTTAAAATAGTCCTGGAGATTCTGCCCTCTTCCCAATCATCTTCTGGTTAAACACTGCACAATGGGGACAATTTACAAATCCATGCTCAGGCTCCAGGTAAAAAAAAATTCTTGTCAAACTCTTTATGGAAGATCTGCTGCCTAAACTCAACAACTATTCACACTGTCAGTATCCTGACATCTAGACCTAATGCCTGAAAGCTACTGCTACTAAACATTCAACTTAAAACAGAGGAACTGCTTATCTGCCAATTCTTTAAATCACACCTGATGAATACCTTGAAAAAGATTTCAAAACAATGGATTAAATATTGAGCAAACTGCAACAAGAAAAAATTGAAGATGGCACAGGCAGATATTGATGTCCAGGTAGGGAGGCCATCCACTTGAGATGAAGGGTACCACGCTCTGGTTATAAATCCAGCCACTGGGCCTTCTGTGGCAAAAGCTGCAAGAGTTATTACTGGAACAGTGAACTACACAATGAATGTGAAAAAAACTGATAAGACTGTAGTATTCTGGAATTAACGGAAAACAGCTAAAATGAGACTGGAATGAATGTATTTATCTGTTAATTACCCAAACTTGTGCTGAACGGGTGCCAGTCTCTCTTTTATGGGACAGGTCTTTTTGTATTTTTCAGAATGAATTCTGCACATGCTGTAGTTCAGTTAAGAATGCTTCAGTAGATGTCAACAATATATGAATACTGTCTCCAACAACAGTGCTGATAAACAATAACAGTCTGTAGAAATTCGGGAATGCTTGGTAACAGTAACAGTGCTAATAAATATAGCCAAAGTTTCTGCACGTATATTCTGATTAATGCTGGACATTTGACTTGACTTCGGTACTCAGACTCGAGTGTCTGTACTGCAAAGACCTTTGGCATATTGGTCCAAAAATCAACTTAACTGACTTCACTGCCTGTATCTGAAGTACTTCTTAATAAAACCAAAACCCTGTAATGTTCTACATGCCTCTTTAGCCTTGGTTTTCAGGTCTCTTCTGCAGATGCCTGACAGTGCCTAACTGTCTAGTCTTTATCTAGCATTCCAAGTACACATATCTTTCCCTTGAGAAAGAAACATTCTGTAGCTTTCCTCAAAAAGTTATGTATTACCATAACATTCCATCTGTGTTGTTGATCTTCATTCATTCATTACTGATGGGTTATTGGTTCCGTCCTCGGAACCAAGTCAGCCAATATCAAGCTCGTGTCAGCCAAAAACTCTCGAGCCAAGGTATTACCCAGAATGCTCTGCTCCCTGTTACCTTAGATCGAGTTTGCACGTTGATAAATAAAAGTAGAGGCTACCTCTGGTCATAACAGACCAACCAGAAAGGAGTACATAAGATCAACCAAGAACCTCCGGATGGGGGACAGAGGGTGGGAAGTTATGAATGAACGAAGATCAACAACACAGATGGAACGTTATGGCAAGACATAACTTCTTTACCTGATGTTGTCGTACATTCCTTACTGATGGGACAGAGTCCCCAGCTACCTGTATTCCTGGGTGGCCCTCATGGAAGGACATTCCTGAGCACCATGGAACCAAAGGAAGCTCTACCTCTGGAGGCCAAGTCCAATTTGTAATGAAGAATAAACGTATGAGATTTGGCCCAAGTTGCAGCTGAGCAAATATCATTGAGGAAAACCTTAGCATGGAAATCTGCTGAAGTTGAAACAAAAATACACAGAGCCAGCATACAGTGTCCAAGATAGAATTGTAATGAATATTAAATCATTACAAAAGAAAAAACAAACCGGTTTCGGCAGGAAACCACAGCCTTCATCAGTGTTGGTTGCATACATAGTGGTGAACAAAGGTATATATACACACACACATATAAAATCATTATTAATTAATTGAGTTCAATCAGAGATTTTCATTAAGACCAGGTGGGAGTAATCCCCCTAGTTTGATTATCCACTTTTTTTCTTTGGTATTAAGAATGGAGTGTAATCCAGTTTTATTGTGCTTATTGCAACAATTTTCAAGCAGAAACTGCCCAGTAGTTTATGATCTAAGGTTTTTTGCAAACTGTAGTACTGACTGGGTCATTTATCTAGCCACCTGTCATTGTGGCTCATTTTATGTAGGACAAACATCTAGACCACTTAAAATCAGGATTTCTGAACATATCAGCAACATAAAGAATAAAAGGCAAAACAATGCCTTATACAAACACCACTTGGCACATACTTCTGCTAAATTTACCTTTATTATTATTGATAAAATTGTTGGCAATAAGCACAATAAAACTGGATTACACTCCATTCTTAATACCAAAGAAAAAAAGTGGATAATCAAACTAGGGGGATTATTCCCACCTGGTCTTAATGAAAATCTCTGATTGAACTCAATTAATTAATAATGATTTTATATGTGTGTGTGTATATATACTTTTGTTCACCACTATGTATGTAACCAACACTGATGAAGGCTGTGGTTTCCTGCCGAAACCGGTTTGTTTTTTCTTTTGTAATGATTTAATATTCATTACAATTCTATCTTGGACACTGTATGCTGGCTCTGTGTATTTTTGTTTCATATTCTATGATTGGTGAGCCGTGCATTTGCCCTACGCGCTGCTGAATTCTTTTCTTTCAATCTGCTGAAGTTGCCATAAATCTTGTAGAATGTGCTTTGACTCTATGAGGCAAGGTGAGATTGTTTTTGTTGTAGGTAAAGGTGATACAATTTCTCAACCATGAAGCCAATGTAACTTTTGATACAGGATGACCCCGTCTAGGTCCAGAAAAGGCCAGAAAGAGTTGGTCTGATTTACGGGTAGATTTTGTTCTGTCCAGATAAAAACGTAATTGTCTATGAACATCCAAGGAGTGCAGGCAATACTCTCCCTTGTTAAAATGGTTAGGAAAGAACACTGGGAGATCAATAGACTGGTTGATAGATCGCTCTGACACCACTTCTGGCAAAAAAGTAGGGTTGAATCTCAGTGATACCCTGCCTTATGGAAGATAAGATACGGAGGTTTGATGCATAAGGCCTGAAGTTCTGACAATTTTCTGTGCGATGTGATTGCAATCAGAAACAAAATTTTCCAAGACAGATATCTTACATCACAATAAGACACAGGTTCAAAGGGTGGAGCTGTTAAAGCTTGCAGAACCAAATAAGCAAACAAAACAGCAGAAGCAGGTTAAAGGCGTCCAGCAGACAAATAAGGTAATCCATCTTCAATTCATATTCAAATATCACCACGCCAATGCTATATCGTTAAACTCTTTATTCCATCACAAAATAAAAACTATATAACATTGATGTGGTGATATTTGGCCGCATTGTGATTTCTAATATGAATTGAAGGTAGTTTTTAACATCGCTTTTACCGTGCTGATGTCCTGGCTTTTAGCCGTTAAGCATTTAATGATATGCTGACACATTGTTTTTAATTTTGGATCTGAAGTGCTCAACGGCACACTGTTATTGTGGTGGAATTTGGGTGTACTGCCATTTACATCAGAACTTAAGGTGACATTTAATTATTAAGTATCTATAGCACTGATACTTTGTTAAGTATCACATTTGCGGTGGTGGCGTCTTGAAGTCTTGCAGAACCAAAGCCAAATCCCAAGGTTGTACGGGTTCTCTAAAGGGAGGTTTTAGGTGAATAATCCCTTTCAAAAAAGTCTTACAGAGTCTGTGTGACATAAGTGAAGAATCTCTGAAAACCAATATGAAAATTTGAGATGGCAGCCAAATGTACACGGATAGTAGAGGCAGACACCCCAGAGTGGAAAAGATGTCATAAATAATTCAATACCACCGAAACCTGGGCTGACAAGGGGTCTATTTGCTTATCTGCTGCCCATAAAGAAAACCTCTTCCATTTGTTAAGATACATTAGTCTGGTGGATGATTTATGAGATGCACAGGGGATGAAAGGTTTTCATGCCTGGCAATCATAGGAAGTGGAGAAACCAAGCTGTCAGTTTCAGGGTTGCTAGATTGGGGTGAATCAGACCCTGCAGATATGAGATCAATGTGGGGGATGGATTGAGGATCCACAGTTGATCTAGCAGGTGAGGCCAGAGGAAGGGAAACCAGACTTGTCGAGGCCAATATGGAGCAATGAGGATCACTTTGCTCTTCAACTGTCGTGCTTTCTTTAGAAATCAGGAGATGAGGGGAAGAGGAGGATAGGCATAAAGAAGACCTGAGGGCCAAGCGTGGACTACAGCGTCCCTTGGTGACTGTCCCCGAGGGGGGATCAGGGCAAAGTAGTTGCTGCACTTGTACTTGGTTGGGGAGGCAAATAGGTCGCAGCAAGGCTGGCCCCAGCGGTAGAAGATTTTTGCTGCTATCAGAGGATTGAGGGACCACTCATGAGGCTGTAGAATGCACCTGCTCAATTTGTCCGCTATCATGTTGGAGCTCCCAGGAATGCGCATTGCAATCAGAAAGTGGTTGTGAGCTATCGCCCAGTGCCATATTCTCAAGGTCTCTCAGCATAACAGGTAAAATTTGGTGCCCCTTTGTTTGTTGATGTACCAGACCACTGACATGTTGTCTGACTGGATCGCAATAGTCCCTGATGGAAGGATGGAGTAAATGCTTGCAATGCTAGAAGCACCACCCTCAGTTCCCGGACACTGATATGCAAAAGGGCCTCTGTCTCCGACCAGGTGCCTTGGACCGAGTTTTCCCTGACACAGCCCCCCAACAGGGAGGTGTCCATGGTCACCGTGGCTATCGGTTGATGTGGGGGTGAAAGGGTGAGACCATTGTTGGGGATTTCGAGACGTCCACCAGAGTAAATCTTGCTTGCATCTCTGAGTCACACTTATTTAAAAAGACAAAGGGTGTTGTAGAGGGTACCACTGAGTGAGAAGTAGCCACTGAAGAAGTCTCATGTGGAATCTGGCTAGGGGAACAATGGTAATTGAAGCTGCCATTGACCCCAATAGCTGAAGTACAGACTGAGCTGGGGATTTGTGGTGACAGAGCAGAAGTTGAACTTGTTGTCTTACTCTCTGAAGTCTATGTTTTGGAAGGGATGCTGTGCAATTTCTTGTGTCCAACAGTACCCCTAAGAATTCCAAAGACCGAGTTGGCGTTGTGTTGGATTTCTCCCAGTTTATAGTGATTCCCAGGCTTTGAGCTGTTAAGAGAGTATACTGCAGGGCTTCTTACAGTAGACGCTTGGAGGGGGCAGTAAGGAGTCAGTCATCTAGACATGGAAATGCCTGGAATCCTTGAAGTTGCAAGTGAGCGATAACCACTGCCATGCATTTTGTGAACACTCTGGGTGCTGTAGAGAGACCGAAGGGCAGGGCTCGAAACTGGTAGCGAATGGCTCCTATACAGAAGCGGAGGTATCTTCTTGAGCGTTTGGACATTTTTATGTGGTAATACACATCTTGAAGATCTACAGAGCACATCCAATCATCTTCTTCCAGAAGAGGAAGGACAGACTAAACCGTGACCATCCAAAATTTCTCTGGTTTTACAAATTTGTTTAGTGTACTGAGATCCAGAATTGGTCGCCAGTCCCGAGTCTTTTTTGGCGGTAAAAAGAACCTTGAGTAAAACCCTGATCCTATCTGGTCTGGGGGGACCGTCTGGATGACTCTTTTTTGTAGCAGCTTTTTGAATTTGTGTGCTGCTGTTTCCCTTTGGCTGGGTGGGATGTCAGGTAACACTCTTGATGAGACTGGGCAAAGACGGAAGGGGATGTGATAGCCTCTGGATATAATCCGTTGTACCCAAGACTTGGTTATGTTTTGGCAGCAGGGTATAAGTTGAAACGACCCCCAACGGCTTCCAGAGGTGAGCAGTTGGGCATCGCTTCAGGAGCATTGATAGGGTTGGCCAGAGAAAGAAAGTCTGGAACCCCGGTTTCGCGGACCTCCTCTGCCCCGAAAGGGGCATCTTCCTTTGGAGTTTCCCCCTCTGCCTCTAGGGGAAAACTTGGCACATGCATCCCGGAAAAAACCCTGTGATTTCTTTTGCCAGATCTTTCCACTCCTCTGATTTCTAGAGTAGAATCGCTGAGGGGTGGAGTGTCTGACACCAACGGCAGACAAGGTCTTGCCATCTTGTTCGCATTGTGCCAGCATATCCTTGACTTTAGGGCCAAACAATGAAGTGAGAGACATTAAGATAGTAGACACATAAGTCATGGCCATTGGAAAGTGATTAACTTAAGGCTGCAATCCTTGCATTGCTTGAAATCAATGGAACTTTTCTTATCCGACATAGCTGTTGTGGAGAAGACGCACAGTAGCAAAAGGAAGAATAACGGCTACCCAAGAAAAAGGGTAAAGGAGAAAAGGAAGGATTACCAACTACGGTAATGGAGAATTACCACAAGATAAGAAAAAAAGGTAATAAAGGGAAAATACTAAAGGAAATAGTCTAAGTGTGCGATAGGGTAGGAAAATATTAGAATAAACTTTTGAAATAATTTGAGTAATAACAATATATAAACTGTCAAAAATTAGACACTTACCTGAGAGAGTGGCTTGACATGGCTGGTCAGCAACGCTGCAAACAAGATCTAAGATAACAAGGAGCAGAGCATTCTGGGTAGGACCTTGGCTCGAAAGATTTTTGGCTGATGCGAGCTTGATATTGACCGGCTCGGTTCCGGGGACGGAACCAATAACTCATCAGTAAGGAATGAACAAAGATTAACAACATCAGATGTGTTATTTCTGCACATCTCATGCTTATCCAGCACGATTATCTTTTCCTTTCTACTGAACTCTTTCCCTGAAACCGAATGCACACTTGAAAACACAAGTCTGACTGTATTTTCTGGACTATTATTCTACCTTATGCCTAACAACTACTTTAAAGTGAAAACCTTCAGTCTACACATGCTATAATTTTTCGGGCCACAAACGTCCAGCTCACTTACTCTGCAGGCGCACAATATTACACAGTCATTCTCTTAGAAAATTACATCCATTCCACATGGTACTTACTATCTTTGGGAGTTTAAAGTGAAACACACTCTTCAAAACAGCTTAATAGTCAGAGGCACCGGAAGCTGTTGTAGACTGGGGGCGGGGGTGTGAGAGGTGCACTTAGTGATCTAAAAAGGGCAATTTTTTATAACTATTTACTACCACAAGATAAGTTCACTTGGAGGACTTTTTAAGCTTAGCCAATTCCCTTTTGATGCTTGATTCTTGAATTAACATTTTCTGATTGGTCTTACCTATCTCCCATGGCTGATAATTCTATATTAGCCCATTACCTGGCTATTTCACCCCATTTACGATAAACACTAATGTGTGCATACTGCTTTACTTCTACAATGATTATTTGGATTTTTTTTACATTTTATAGCACAATGCACAAACGCTAACAGATATCTGCTAAACAAAGCAATACTGTCTTACAATAGAAATAGATTTGGCATTAAAACTTCTCTGCCCTTGAAACTTACATTCATTGAAACAGCATTAAAACCCACACCACATCCAAAGAAAATGCATCTGGCCAGTGGTGGATAAAGATTACCTTTGTGCTGTTTTCAGATCAGAGGCCCCTTGTGCACAAAACAAGAAACATACATGCGTTCTTTGATGCACCTTCCTGACTTTATTAAATTATACTCCTTGTATAATACAGCACACATGTTAAGTTAGAGCGCATTTTAAATGCATTGTTTGAACATTTTTCCAGTAGGCAATGAAGCAAAATGCATGCACCAATAATGACAAAACTGCCCTATTCAGGACATTTCCATGATAACAGTCTACTTATATACATACATATATATGCACACACATATATAAATACAAACACAGAATTACAGTAGTGTAAGCCATAGGCATGTTGCACAGCTTCTTGCACTTATTTTCAATGGGGGGGGGCAAAAGGCCAGGGACACATTTTAAACGTTGCTTGTATAATTTTGGAAAGTTGCTTGCATAAAATGTTGTGCTACCACTGTACATTTCACTGCCAAGTCTTGAACCTAGAACCCTGTGCATTACAGTCAAAGCCACATACCACTAAGCTAAATCAGCAGTTTCCTGAAAGACAGGAAGACAAACTTAAATGTCTATCATTTAGTGAATTCAGTTCTCACTTATCATCATAGGTCTCAACCTCTTAGCACAAAAATACAGAACAAATCCAATAATGGGGGAATACAGCCCCAAAATAGGGACACATTTCAAATACTGATCTTATAAAATTAGAAAATTGCTATCATAAAAGGTTTTGTTTTACTGCCACTGAAAACCAGAGATTTAATGAGGAACAGAACAAAAAAAATGCGAGGCATAAATTCACAAGTGATGGTGGCTAGGGACTTTAGGTTCTTTTTACCTGCACCCAAGGTACAGGGTTTGAGCCTGTGTACCTCTAGCCACCAGATGTGTCCTGTTGGGGGCATTTTCACACACACCTCTCTAAATCCAAATCTATATAATGCTGAAGACAGTACCTTCGTCTGGCACAGCAGCTCTGCATAAAGAAATCCTTCTGCCCGAATGGCACATAAAGACATCCGCGGCTCAGCTCTGCAGTTAAATAAAGAAATCTGCGGCTCACCTCTGCGGTTGAAAGAATAAACTGCCTGAACGGCATAGTGCATAATAGTAAGTAAATCCTCCTGCGACAGATGAATCCTGTACCTCCCAGTATTCAAACAGGTGTGCGGGCATGCTGACGTCATTGCGCACGTGATGAAGAGTTATTCGGGACAGAGAGGTCGCAAGCATACAGCTTAACTTGGAAACATCAAAAATCTGGACAAAGGCCCATGAAAAATAGGTACAAATCTATGTGCTGATTAACAAAATTTGCATACATAATTATGTAACTCCACCCACTCTCGTGGGATTATGGGATACCCACATGAAGACTGAAGTCACTAAATAATAATAAATAATGGCAGACATTTGAATTACAGACTTCACATATCCCTCAGAAAATACATTATAATGCAAAAACCTGTTATTCTAGTAAATAACTGAGTTTACAGGAGAACTATTTAAAATATGTCCCTATTTTTGGGCCTTTGTGCCACCATTATTTTTGGCTTTATGTTCTTGCTCTGAAAAATAGAGAGGTATGCTTTCATTTCATGTGTACTTATTTATTTATTGAAATCTGCCTGTATTTCTCATTAATGTAATAGTGACATCAGGTTTTCTTGGTTTACACAGTGCTTGATGCTGATCAAAGCGAACATAACTGAATTAATTCCCTTTTCTGAAATGTCTAACTAGACTGATAAATCAAAATGCCACATCAGTAAATTGGCTTATTTGTTCGTTATTCTGATGTAAACAGCGATTATGTGAACAAACTACTTTGTTAACAAGACTGCTTGCCACATCTCCACGTATTAGTCACAATAAATAACTTTCCAATGCAATTAACCTAGTAAGAATGCAGTTTAACTGCTAGCAAGGAAATTAATCAAAACACAATACAACTCAGAGCAAGAGGTTCTTCCATTCGATTCTCGGCTGGAGTGCGGGGAGTGCCTTCTGTGTGGAGTCTGCATGTCCTCCCAGCGGTTGGATGGGCATTCGAAAGACATGCATAAATGGGCGCCTTCGTTGAAGGCTGAATGTCGAGCTGGCACACCTCGGCGTTTGTGAAAATCGACTGCCAATCATTAGCGGACCGGAGTTCAGCTGTGGCGACCCCTAACTGGGGAAAAGCCGAAAGACAACAACAATACAAAGTCGTCTAACAATAAGAAAATTAGCCATTATTAAACCTAACAGCAATTCCTACATTACCAAACCAAACCAACTCACCACCTTTCAGCAGGTACTGCTTAAGAGATTTACACTCTGAAAGTAGAAGGTACTTATCTGTTTTTTTCGATTAACAAGTACAATTCCAATGGACAAATTGGTATCTGCCAGAATCAAGACACTATCATTTTCTTTAAAAAAGTCAGAAATACAACCAACCACTTACTGGCACTTCAATTTACAGCTTCCAAGAATCTGAAGGTGGAATCCACGAAGTGCAGTGCAATCACTATTATAGCCATGTTAGTTAATGAAGGAAACTTAGTGAAACGTATTAATGTATTTGTTGTCAGCACTGCAGTACCTTATTTAGTGAAATGTATTAATTGTCAGCATGATGGCAAGCAATTCCTTACTTGTTGCAGCAAATTCCCTGGACCAGCTGTGGGATCGTTCCCTACATGGGTGACGTCCATGTTCTCAGGAAGAGCACGCACACCGGACCAGTCGAACATCCTTACAATCCCAAAATAAAGCAGATTTTTTTTAAGCATACAGTCCCAAAATAAAGCAGGTTCTCACTCAGAAAGAGTAGGGTGACGTGACATCAAATGGACTTAAAATTAAAGTACACAGTCCCAAATAAAGCGTATTCAACGTCCTTAAAAATTTTAAGTTAATGTATAAAGTCCCAAAGTAAAGCGGGTTCTCAGTCAAGAAAAGCAGGATGCAGGCAGGGTGACGTCTGGGTTCCCAGGAAGAGCAGGCAAGCACCGGACCAGTCAAATGTCCATAAAATTAAAATTAAACATAGTATACAGTCCCAAAAATAAGTAAGTGCACACGTTTAACAACACAGTCCCTAAATAAACAAGACAAGTTTTTAACAAGTTTAACACAGATACGACACTGGAGCGGGCGTACTAATGTTTCCCTGCTTCCACATGAAGCTGACCGTTCTTTTTTTACGTACCTGGAGCTGCCAGGGAAAGTAAATCTTTTCATCCCAGGAGTGCATGAGGATGCTGGGCACTGGGCAGACCGGACTCTGCGCAGCCTGTACCGGGTGGGTCTTGAAGTTAAAACTTAAGTTAATCTGTGGCTTCTCCATTCGCTATTGTCCATAAAGAAAGTAAAGACAGTCAGATTCTGACCAAGGTGAGCTGAGTCAACAGTCTGCCTGATGTCATCACTGCACACGCGCCTCTGTGATGTGCGTGATGACAACTCAAAAAAAAAAAAAAAAGAAAAAAAATCGGAAATTGAAGGGGCCACCCGGGAATTCATGGCACCCTATCATTTTGCCCTAAAAAACAGTAAATACCACGGAACTTGGTACGGTTGAGAGGTATGGGACTTGCAAGTGCTGCAAAAGTGTGTCTGTGGGGGGTGCCCCTCTCCCCTTGCTCTATGGTTCTGGCGCCCATGTTAACAGTATGAAGAGAAGCAGATGAAGACTTTTAGGCAAGTAAGTAGACAAGCTCAAGCAGTGAGCCTTGACAGGAGGGCAAGATAAATCCTGACCTAGCAAACACAACAAACACTTTCATCACCACAGTCCAATTTGCCTAACCTTCAGTCCAATTTGCCTAACCTTCTGCAAGACATTTTTTTAAGGGATGAATAAAGAAACCTCTTTTGTTTACATAAATATGACTTCCATTTTTAACTAGCTTTCTACCCAGACAAATCTGCAGAAAATACATTTTTACAAGGAACTAAAACTTCAGCAACTACGCTGTTAAATTCTGACTGCAAAGAACGATGTCTACAGGACCCTGTTTTGGTGCTGAAGCAACAGGTTCTGTCCCATGGCTATATATGTTCTTTTGGTGCTGGACTTTCTGGGCTCCCTTTAATGCCTGTATCACATTCTCAGAAAACATCTGCATGGTGTGGATGACCGCTTCGATTATCCATCTTCTCAATTTCGGGGTCCTCAGGTTGGCCAGTATGACGGACCCCTTGTCCTGAGAAAGTCAGTCTCCATTGGGAAAGCAACATCAGAGGTTCCTCTATAGCAAGGCTCAGCAAAAGGGAGAACTAGTGATGCCTGGGCCAGAAGGATGTTAATAAAATCATCAAAGGTCTGTCCTCCCTGATCTTCTGCAACACTCTGGAGATGAGGGTAAAGGGAGGGAAAGCATACAGTTCAAGGAAAGATGGCTTCTTTCACTCAGGCTCCCTTCTGTGGGTGCCTGCTTCAGAACTACCCGAGTTGTCTGTTTTCTAGAGAGGCAAAAAGGTCTACCTCTGGCACACCCCACTTGGGAAACAGATTCAGAAAGACTTCTCTCTTAAACATCTCTTTGTTGGGGTCCAAGGAAAACTACTTAGATCCCCTGACAGGATGTTATCATCTTTGGGAATGTACAGCACCATTGGGGACAGCCTTGAATCCTGGGCTACCTCCCCTTACCTGTATTACTAGCCTGCAAAGCAGGCAAGAGTGTGTACTTCCCTATTTGTTTAAGTACCACATAACTGTTGTATTGTCTGTCATGATCTTCAGAAGGCCTGGCTGCCAAAAGTGTCTAAAGTCTCTGATGATTAGGATCATTGCCATCATTTCCTCTGTGCTTATATGCCTCTTGCAGATCTGTGTTTCCCAAACACTCTAGCCCTTCAAGACACCTGAGTGGGCACCCCAAGAGGTATCCAGTGGATATGCTGTCAGCACTTGGAACGTGGCTCACATTCTGAAAGGGACTCCCTTAAGGAACAATACATTCTCTGTCCTTATACAAGGCAGTAGTAGGATGTTTGCTTGTGGAGACTGAAGTTGCTGGCACAACCAATTTCTTAAGTATCACTGCAGCTCACTTGTGCAGCTGGTTATGGAACTACAATTCAGGAAGCCACAAAGCCAAGCAGCCTAGGGAATTCTTTGGCTGACATGCTTTTGAGGTTGGCGATCTTACTGGGAAAGGAACACGATTTTTGCCTTGGGTAGAAAGGCCCTCTGCTTTTTGTGTGAAATACCACTCACAGGAAGGTGACAAGTGTTTTGAGACAGCAGGGATTTCTCCATGTTGATCTGAGTGGTTTTCTGGATTTCCAGAAGGGAAGAAGCCAGAATTAGATTAATGCCTAGGTAATGACAGAAGTGCCTAGGTATAGACAAGAAGGACTCAAACTTCTCTGCGTCAACATAACAGCTTGGCCAATGCCATAAAAGGTATACTGATATGACAATGGATTTATTATTTAATACTGTTTTATACATATATTGCAGAAGCATCTCAGCCACAAAGCTATGAAACCCCTCAACTTTTCAGACTGCTTACTGAAGCAAGTTTTCCTATTCTCAACACAAACTTTGCAAGTATAGTTAGTTTCTGGTAACTGAGAGCCATTGCTAGTCATAACTGCATGCTGTCAAGAATGACATTAAAGCTTGTTATAATTAACTGTCTTAAGTAAAATCTGTTTTTTTTTCCACCTATCTACTGACAAGGTAAGCCCACTGGACAGAACTCTCCCTTTCCAGGGGAGATCCAGAAGCACTATTTGGTTAAGTTTTACTGCTTCAAAGTTTCCCGGTCCGGGTCCAACTCTGATCTCCAGTTACTGTCAGTACACAGCGTGCATTTTCTATTTCTTGCTATTGCTTCTTCTTCTTCTGGCTTTTTCCCAGTTAGGGGTCGTCACAGCAGATCACCTGTCCGCTCATGATTGGCAGTGGAGTTTTACAATGTTGAGTTGCCAGCCCAACCTTCCACAGAAGGCACACACACGCATGCACTCACTCCTAGGGCCAATTTAGAGTGTCCAATCCACCTACATCACTTCCAGGCAAGTGATTATTTCAATTCACAAGTAACGATTCACTGATCTTCCTGAACTGTTTGTCATACTCTGTTAGATCTGAATTCCTTGGATGGCAACAACTACATCAGGAAACTAGCTCTCATCCTAGTGTTGAAAAATACATAAGTGTTTTTACATTACTTATGTTACTAAAAGCCCTCAAAAGAAAGCTAATGAAGCAGAGTTCTACAACACTAAGCTCTTATAGAACCATATTAGTGCCTTCGTTAACAGCCAGTGATAGAACATATTAAGCTCTAACCTTTCGGCTCTATGCCTCATCCAGCATTTGTTTTTCCTATAATTTTTCCCACAAAAGTTCAGTAACACCTAATTTCAAGAACAACAACCTGTGAAAAACAGGTAGGTCATCATGTTATTTATTGCTACCTTACCAAATTTGTTAAAACAACTGATAAGTTCATACTTTCCTCAGAAAATGTAACTTACTTGATCTGCTTTGCATTTTTGTAGCGTATGAAAATAACAATGGGATAGATCTGCACACTGTGAAGGCGTTCAATGGCATGAGGAGCGATATCAAGCAGACAGTGACAGTCCTTAAAAAGGAAAACAAAAAGTAAATCGGCAGTGTTAGCAAACTGAACAGGATGCAATGAAAGTGAATCAGCAATGTTAGCAACTGAACTGTGTACAACAAAACTGAATCAGCAGTGCTAAACTCAAGGGTATGCTACAAGAATGAATCAGCAGTGTTAAACTGAAGGGTATGCTACAAGAATGAATCAGCAGTGTTAACGAACTAAACAGTATGCAACAAAAGTGAATCGGTAGTGTTAACAATTTGAACAGGATGCACACCTCTCAACCTATTGGAGCCAAGAAATCTGGACAATGCCATAAATAATGGGGAGGCAAAGGCCTAAAAATAGGGACACATTTTAAATATTGCTCTTACAAACTTAGAAAGTAGACAGAATAAAAGGTATGGCATTAGTATGAATTTTTCTGAAGGATATGAAATTTGAAACTCAAATGTCTGTCGTTATTTTCTGACGTAACTGTTCAATGATTTGCCAACAACTTGCTAGAAAACCACAATTTTATGAAATATTGACCAAAAGTATGAAGCAAAAATCTGGACATTCTGAGTAAATTTGTACACTTGAGAGGTATGACACGATGCAACAAAAGTAAATCAGTAGTATTAACAATCTGACCAGGATGCAACAAAAGTGAATCAGCAGTGTTAAACTGAATTGGATGTAAACAAAGGTGAATCAGCAATGTTAACGAACTGAAAAACCATGCTCCAGTAGTAAAAAATGTATATTGGTATATTTTTAATCGATGTCAAACATAAACCTCTTACAAAAATTAGATTTAGCGTGCTTTCGTCTCTACCCACGAAACTTCATCAGAATCAATTAAAATCATTAATTGATGCATATAAATAATTTTCCAAAGTTCATTATAACCAATTAAAAACCTTAGCAACAAATTAATCTAACTAAATAAATCAAATGAATCAATTAAAAAACTGTTAACGCACTATAAGGGCTTAACAAATTTTCCAAAATACTTACAATATATTCATAACAAAAAAATTGTTACTGCGCAGTAGAAATTAGCAGATCACATTTACAAATTTAAAAACAATGAAATATATAATTGTGAGATATAAGTGTAAATTATATAAAATAAGTATGTAAATAAATAAATAGTAAAAAAGACTGGGACCAAAATTTCATTATTGTGTTACGTAACAAGTATCCTACCAACATCCTAAATGTAAATGTAAATAGGTGAATATTAAAAAATATAATAAATATAATAAATATTATGAATATTTGCAAGTTGACAAAAGTATTTAAATGTACTGTGGGCTGCAAAAAATCTATATAGACTTAAATCAATAAACCAAGGAAGGTTTATTTAGGATTTAATGCCAACAATTTCAATGCAGGTTTAATGGAAATATGGTCATTCATGCCCATTTGGGAGCATGAATCTAATCTAATCTAATCTGCCAAATTAATTCTCTATATTCTAAGAAAGTTTCCCAATCACCAGCCCTCTCACCATGTTTCACCTCTTCTAATACCCAAAATTTTATACTGGTATTTTTACACTTTAATGTGTGTCTAAACAAGGGATTATTCTCATTCTTTTTATTGATGTCCCTCATATGTTCATATATCCGTGTTCTCAGATGCCTCAGTGTTTTCCCCACATAATAGGCCCAGCATGCCCTACAATATGCAAGGTATACTACTCCTTTGGTGTAACAGCTGTAATAACCATTACTCTTTAATCTAAACCCAATACTCGGGATCAAAAGTTCTTTTTCCCCCACTAAAAATGGACATTGTGCACATCTACCACACTTGTGGGTACCAATTCTGGTTTATACCCCCCCCCCACTACCACTTACAACCTTCTTTCTTTCAAAAATATTTTTGAGGTTGATATTCTTCCTATAACCAAACCTAAGGGGTTGTTGAAAAAATGATGTTTTATTGGCCATTCTCCCAAATATATTCCAAACCCCATTGATACCTTTTTTCAACCAACCAATGTCTGCATAATAAGTTAAAGTTAAACGTGGTAATTCCAGGGTAATCTTGGTATCCCTGTTTAGCACTAATGGGTTAACCTCGGATGGTATCCCACTACTAGAGGTTGATGTACTCATGTCACCATTAAATATTAGAAGTGGACAATATTTTAAATTACGATTCTTTACAATATCCTTTTTAATGGTCTGAATTAACCTATTAGGATATCCTCTCTCTTTAAACAATTTTTGAACTACTTCCATTTCTTCCATAAATTCCCTAAAATCACTGGTTATTCTTGAAACCCTAATCATTTGACCTTTAACAACATTCTTTTTCAAAAATAATGGATGGTCACTCTGATAATGAACATAAGAATTCGAAAAACAGCTCTTCCTATAAATCCTAGATTTATAACCCCTGTTTAATGTATCCTTATTTATCTTAACATCCAAATAGTTGACTTCATCCTTAGTATGTTGAAAGGTAAATTTAAGGAACTGAGTAGTACCATTCAAATAATCAATAAATTCTCCAATTTCTAAGTCTGTTCCATCCCATATAATAAAAATATCATCCAAAAAGTGGAAGTATTTTATAATATGTTGTTTAAAAGATGATATGAACACATGGGTAAGCTCCCAATAAAGCATAATTATATTAGCTTAGATTGGGGCACAGGCTGAAGCCATTGCCACCCCATCAAGCTGGTGGTATATGTCCCCCTGAAAATATATAAAATTATTTTTCAAAACCAGTTCCATACTTTCAAGAACAACCCTGTATTCATCACCATTATGTATATTAAATTCTGCCAACATATATTCAAACCATTCAAGGCCTAGTGTGTGGGGTATAACAGAAAAAAGTTCCTTGACATCTGTCGTTAAAAATGAATAATCATCATGAAAGGGTATAGCATTAAACTTTTCTAAAAAATCCCAGGAATCTATTAAAATATGTGGATAACCCAAATAAAAATGTTTTAACTTAATATCCACATAGATAGCTAAGGTTTGAGTTTTAGAACCCTGGGATGTAACAATAGGCCTCAAAGGGGGGTCATCAACTTGTTTATGTATTTTTGGGATCCCAAAAATCTCTGGGATTATCGGTTTAGAGACCCTCAAATAATTGTATAGGTCCATATCAATTAGTCCCTGCATGAGGTTATCTTCCAGTATGAGATCTATTCTCCTATAAAATATATTTATTTCATTCCTGGAAATAATATGATATCTATCCCCGGTATTTAGAATCTTAAGCATCCTATTGGTATAATCCCATTTGTCCATAAGGACTACCCCTCCCCCCTTATCAGGCTTCATAATTCTAAGCTTCTCATTACTTTGCAACTGATTAAGAATATAAACTTCATCAGTGGACAAATTATTATAAAACTGTTTAGTTTTTCTTTTGCTATAACCTTCCCTAACCGTGTTAAGAACACACATCTCAAAGTTGGAAATATCCTGCTGGAGGGGTGGGTTGACTGAACTTCTCCTCTTTAGTACCCTTTTTTTCCTCTTGGCATTGATCTTGAAATAAAACCCCTAAGTTAAGTTTTCTAACAAATAATTTAATGTCAAGTATAATTTTGTCAACCTTAGGCTTTCTTATAGGTATAAAAGTAAATCCTTTTGTAAAAAGATCAAAAAATGCTGGAGTAATCTCTACATCAGTATAGTTGTAGATATTAAAATTATTATGGGAATATACTGAACATTTGTCCGTACCAAAATTGTTCAAAACCGCACCAATACTGCCATTGTTAATATCATCACAATCCTCAGGCGATGTACTGTGAGGAAAATCAAAAAATTGGAAACTACTTGGAATAGTACAATCATTGTGTGTACCTAAATTGTAAATATCTGTATTGGTGTCTATGATAATATCAGAACAAGTCAAATTATTCATCAATATCTCCCCTGAGCCGGCAGTCTCTGGTGTTGGTTGCCCGTCACCTCTGCATAAGAGTGCTGACGGTTCTGATTCCTGATCCTTTCGGACCTCCGGGGGCCCTGCCCTTCCCCTAAAGGGTCAGTAATATCCCTCATACCAACACCTCTAGCCTCATTGTAATTATTATTGTTACTATTATAAGAAAAATTAGTATCCTGATACCTCGGTTCTTGATCGTAATCGACATAATAACCTCCCCTATTTTGCTGTTCATATGGGGCACGTGAGTTATATTTCTCGTACTTCCTTTTAATATTCACATAGGCTCTCCCTTCCCTGTAATCTAAAAGGTCACGTTCAATTATACCCATTTTCCTTTTGTAGTTTTTTGAAATATCAAAATCAACATCCTGCAACACCTTGCAATAGATATTCTTATATTCTGTAACTGTGAACAGTAAATTATTGCTAATTTCACCATATAATCGATCAATATCGACTTTACAATTTCCCATAACTTTGATATTGCTTTCTATCATGGCCCTCAAAATAGCAAGACCACAATCATTTAACAAATCAGAAACAGTTTTAAAAAGTTCATCATTCCCATAAACATTATTAGAGAACTTATTAAGTCTAAGCCCCTTTGCCATAATCTTCCGTTCTATACATTGTGTTGGATACCAATTGTCTAAAGACAAATTCTGGTACCTGTTAAGCTCATGTTTAAAAGCTTTACACTTGTCCTTAAAGCACGCATTCCCAGGTGCTATTATTTCCGTCTCAACCGAAGCCGAAGAAAAAGATTTGTCCAACCAGTCAGTAAAGTTAATATTGTATCCTTCCAAGGGTCGTCGCAAGCTGTCAGATGCAATTCTAGCCCTTCTGTTGTCAGTAAAACTCCGTACCACACGTTCTCCATTGCCGGGTGGGTTGGAGGTTCCTGTTCCTCGTTCTTTTTCACTTGATGTCATAACCGGTCTGTCCGTACCCACGGGGCTACCCTGAGCACAAGGAATAGAAGCGCTCAGGTCAGACGATCCAATCAGCCTGTTTGAATCTTGTGAATGGGATTGTATGACCCATATAAGCTGACTTAGTAATGAACTATCCTCTTCCATCTCTGGGGATTCCTCGTAGCCGACCAGCAGAACACCAATAAACAACCACTCCACGTAGCTCACCAAAAACAAAAATAAAATAAAATAATATCCGCTGATCAGCACTATAAAAGTATATCCTCCAGTAACTTTCGAAAAACCACGCTCCAGTAGTAAAAAATGTATATTGGTATATTTTTATGTCAAACAACATAAACGTCTTACAAAAAATAGATTTAGCGCGCTTTCATCTCTACCCACGAGACTTCATCAGAATCAATTAAAATCATTAATTAATGCATATAAATACTTTTCCAAAGTTCATTATAACCAATTAAAAACCTTAGCAACAAATTAATCTAACTAAATAAATCAACTGAATCAATTAAAAACTGTTAACACACTATAAGGGCTTAACATAAATTTTCCAAAATACTTATAATATATTCATAACAAAAAAATTGTTATTGCGCAGTAGAAATTAGCAGAACACATTTACAAATTTAAAAACAATGAAATATGTAAGTATAATTGTGAGATACAAGTGCAAATTATATAAAATAAGTCCACTATGTAATTTTGAAATACTGAAATCCCGAATCGCCCTCGTGATTAAACCACACCAACCGTGGGTAAATCTTCAATAAACCACACCACGTCGTCGGTTATTGCTTTAGTATGAGATACTTCTAAGTATAGATAACAGCATGACACCCACTACAAACAGCTACCTCTTTTCAAAGAGCAAACCAAGAGACTTGTCTAAATTGTCTGCTCAAAGGCAGTAGAAACTGAGACTGTATGAATCAACCTATACGAAGGTGGTGTACTGTCTGGGGTTCCATCCTGACATCCAGTCATTGTGTGTAGTTAAGCATGTTCTTCCACTGTCTGTGTGGATTTCTCACAGGGCACTCTGGCTTCTTTCTACCACTGAAAAGAAAGCTCCTTGACTGGCTACACTAAATTCTCTCTCTCTCTAGACAGACAGATAAAGATACATATAGATGTATGCAGATGGCTGTCCATTACTTGTTCAAATACCAATTTTACTGACAGTGTTGGCAGTGAGTTCAGGCACAGAATTTTATTAAAAAAAAACACTCTTTGTTGAGTGTTGTGCAAGTTGAAAGTAGGAAGGTCAAATGTTTATAGTGCTAACTAAGTTGGATGGAAGGGTATGTGCGAACGTTTACAGAATAGGTTCAGGATAAGGGCTAGGTAAGGGGACAGATTTAGCATTTTGCATCTTTGATGTTTTATGTGTGTGTGTGTGTGTGTGTGTGTGTGTGTGTGTGTGTGTGTGTGTGTGTGTCTTTCTTGTGAAGCGCTACTGTAAGGGAACTAAACTAATATAAAGGATTAGCACTACAGGCAAGGCAATATTAGCAGACATGAGTAAGGTGGGAAAAGGAGTCTTACTCCCCCATACATCCTTACTCAGGGCTGCTAACCAATCTCCTGCCCCTAACCCTAACTCTAATCCTACACATTACCTTATGAAAAACTTTTCATTAACACCACTTATTCAGACAAAATGCACAGGCAGGCACTGCTAGGGCTTGGGTTAAACGACTGTAAAGGAAATATACTTTTTTCCCTCATTTGTGACGGTTTGGCTGTTTGATTGTTTTGTTTTTCTGATAAGTATGTTATCAGTGTGATAGCATCAATTAAATTTGTCTTGATGCTTTTGCACATTTAAAAAGCATCCTAAAATCATACATACATTCATACATTATATACATATATGGGTCCACTATGTAATCACATACAGTATACACATAAACAAACACAAAACTCTCCCCCACAATCAAATAAATGCATCTACAGTATAGATAAGCAGGGGGGCAAGCCCCCCTGCACCCCCACACCCCCCTACTTATATATTCTAACTCCAAGATCGCACAAACAGAAACACAAACGAAACACACACACATTTACAGTCCCTCACACACACATCACAGTCACAGCACACACTTAACACACACTAAAGCCCCTAACCAACACATTTTCACACATAAACTTACCTAAATTCAACCGATACATCCACACACCGCACAAGTGGAAGTGGAAATTCAAAATCTCCGTGCTTCGGGATTTTGAATTTCGTGCTTTTGCCAGTTTCGGAACCTTGAGTTTTTTCCCATATAGATATATATATATATATATATATATGCACACACACATACATATACACACACACATGTGCAAATGTACACAAACCCATGTACACACATGCACACACATTAAATAATATTGATGCAATCAAATCCCATCACTAATAAGAACAAGTAAAAATCCCGAACACGATATGACAAAAAACTCCCAAACCCCACATTAAACTAATCACAAAAAAGACAGCTAGTCTTTAATTGTGACCAGTTTAAATAAAAAATAAATAAATAAACAATTAACAATACAATCACACATAATCAATCTGAATAGTAGTTCTGATAAGGAAAGGACTTTTCAGAAGGAAGATGCAAAGCTGGAGTTAAGGGCAAGGATAGGATTACGGTTAACACAAATGTAAGGACCGTTTCATCCCTAGCTCATCCTTATACATGTGTACCTTCTGGAAAAAAAAAAATTTCCCTTGCAGTTCCACTACACTAGACACTTGAATACATATACCAGTACATGTACTACACAGAGCACACATATGCAGCACTAATATCTGTTTACCTGGCCCTTACTCTGCCCTTAAACCTCAAACACTCTCACAGACACTCCTACACAGGCCCATCTATCTTTGTTGAGAAAACAAGCTGTTGATAAAATGAATATTTGGTAAAATAATCTCTCTATGTATCTATATCTATAGCTATATATAAGGTTTGCCATCAAAATGAAGAATGACAGTTTGGTGAAAACAGGAACGTCAAACTTGGCTGATTCCCATATTGCCAACCTTCAAATCTCCGAGTGTCCTGTACAGTGAATGCCACTGTGCATTTGCTTATATGTGGTCAATGTAATGAACAGAGATTGCGGTACTGTGCAGATTGGGAAATTAATCCTTTTCCTCACTGTAGTGCAATCTCGGAGCTGGAATATATAGTTTGTAGGGGGTGTGGGGAGTGTAGGGGAGCTTTCCTCCCTGCAAATACGTGAGGTGCAGCATTGTGCAGTACTGAACTTTGTGCGTTCATACTACTGAAGAGGCAGGCAGGTGAAAGAGAATGTCAAATAATACCAACTTTGCATTCGTCAGTATGACATTCAACACTGTAAACTAATTTTCATGTAGGATGTTGCACATATGGGTAAAACAAATAAACGATTACATTGTTAATCTCGACCTTTTAGCTATATATATATATATATATATATATATATATATATATATATAAATAATGTGATGCCCCTGCACTGGTCCAGTAATCAAGGAGCCTCAATCCTCACCACTAGCACCAGTGAGGGACATGCACATTGAGAGGATGACAAGTACGCATGCAGTAAAATAGAATTTCCCTTAAGAGCACACAGAGATCACAGTCAGTCTGGGGCTGGTTTCTGCCTCTTTCTCCAGGTCCCCAATAAGACTCCCCACTGGCACAGCTAAAGGGTTAAGATCTCAGTCGAGTGGTCAAGCCAAATCCTCCAGAACCCTCTCTGTCCAACCAGTGCTTTGTGTCCCTGCCCAAGTACTGACACACACACACACACACACGTTGAGATTTGATTTATATATAAACGCACAGACACTCCTGGGGAAGGCTGGCACAGGTTCGCTAGCTATGCCCCCATCTGCCAAGACTATGTGGTAGTACCAGCTACCACCAACCACTCTTATCAGCTACTATAAGGCCTTTCCCAAAGGGTGACCAATTCTACTGTGTAATGTTACTATTATCCAAATGGTAAGTGTGTCCACGACTAAGGTTATTTAAGAGGGGCCTGTACAGTGTCACCAAATACATATGCAAGTACCGTAAGAGCTTAAATATCTCTAAACAAACCAGCCACTATTAAAAGGTTTAAATATATTTAATAATAAAAGCACAAGACAATACTCAATAACTCATTACAGTGGCAAAAGAGTTCGGAATCACAGGAAATATTTTAAAACAACATTGCAGGACAGTCTCACATAAGTACAAAAAACATCTAAACTAAGCTTACTAAGTCCCTATCCATCTCTAAGAGAAATCACTGTAATCTTAAATCTTACTTACAGAGCCAGACAAGTGTTGATAAGACATCGTCAGATACAAAGACAAATACAAAATGCAGACTCACTCTCTGAGATAGTTCTTAAGTTACTAACAAACATTTCTGCTGCGTTATCTCACATTACATCATTCTTTGTCACCTCTGTGTCAAAAATACTTATTTTTCAGAAGATTACCTGGAACTGGAAGTCATAAAACAGTTAAATACTTTTACCTTTGAAACCTGTAATTATTTTTGTTTCCAGACAATAGAAAGAATTTCTAACTGCAGACATTCTGTCTCCTAGCTGAGATAAACACCATCATAAACAATTCACTTATTTTCTTAGAGCTTGCAAGTTAACTCCGTTCTTTTCCAGTAGGGTACATTGTGGTTACATTTTTGAAGCTCAGCACATAACATACAGTTTACTTACATTTGTAAGACAAGCCTATGGATCATTTAATATTTACAAATGACATAGGATTATTTACAAAATTCTAGCTAGCTGGGCTGGCAGCCTCACACACACACGCAAATAATATAAATATACACATACACACACACGCGCGTGCGTGCATATTATAGACATGCATACTTTATATACACACACATACATGCACACACGAGGATAACTTGCAGCTTTACAATAAATTAACTACTTGATTTTTGAATTTATTTTATTTCGACATTAAATATGTATGTTTAACGTTGAGTCCGATGTTGTCTTTTTGTGGGTCTGGATCCGATCCTCAGATCAGACTGTGCTGCATACTCTAGTCTTTGGCTCCAACTCTTGAGCTCCTCCCTCTACCCACAATGCCTTAGTCCATTCCCTTTCTCTCAGATCTTGTTTGCCGCCATTGTGCTTCCAAAAGTTGTTTTCGATCTTATACTATTTCTGTTCATCCTTCCTCTTAGTTTCTCCCTGGTGTTAGGACCACTATTATTTTATATATATATATATATATATATATATATATATATATATATATATATATAGTACTCTCACTCTTACCATTGCTGATATTCTATATTTACCTTTTAATCAAGATAGTCTCTTTAAATTACCACTGTTGGCAATTACCTTTTTCTATCTACTCCCTTCACCTTAAAAACAAAACTGCCTTTTTTCCTTACACTGTACTGACATTTAAGTTGGTAGCCTATACTGTTGGTGTTTTGCCTTTTCCACCACGTCGGATAAACAGATAGGTTTCAAAAAATGCACTTCTTGTGGGCATAAGGTTCCAAATTTGGATGCCCACAAGGAGTGTGTTTATTGCCTCGGAACCGGTCACCTGGGTACAAACTGTTCAGTATGTTCATCTTTTAATCCAAGGGCCTTGGCTGACTAGCACAACAAATTACTATTAAAGGGACTTTTTCCTGCTACTGCTACATCAGTGGCTAAAATCCCCTCCAAGGTAGTCAAATCTAATCTGTCAGAGCAGCAAAAATGCTCCCCGCCGTAGTCCACAAGTCTTCGTCGGAGCCATCACTAAACAGCCTTAAGCTTTCTGATCCGACTGCAACGGATCCTAAGACCTGACATCCTGATCCAAAACCCTCCAATTTGGAGTCTTCAGATCTGATAATCATTTCAGCAAATCCAATGGCACTTTCTTCACCTCCTAGGCCCTCTGATTCAAAACCTGGCACCTCCCAAAGCGGTCATTCAGCAGAGTAAACTATTAAATCTGTATCTCCTACTCTGTGATCCCCTTTGTTGTAAACCCCTAAGAGACATTCAAGACCTCCATCCAGTGCAATCTCCAGGTCCTCCAAAAGTTTATTAAAAGCGTAAATAAGTAGGATAATGTGAAAACTACTCAGAGCTCAGATTCAGTTGGTGGTCATACCGGCTGCATCCCCTATCGGATCTGTAAGCCTCCCTACATCATCCCACCCTATTCTCTCTCCTTCAATGATCCCATCTAGTGGCAATCTCTGAGAGGTCCAAGAGTTGGATCTGAAGAAGATTTCTTCTTTGACTATAATGGTATCCCTGACTGGTTCCACTCCAGTACCATCAGACTGGAACATGTCCTGGAGCCGAAATGTGTATGTCAAATCCATGGGGCCGGGATCGACTCCAGTGTTCTCAGATCCATCCCTGTCCCTTGGTGCCTCAGCCCTGAACAGTTCTGGGTCCAGTTCCATCTTTGAGGCACAGATTCGAGGGTGGTCAAAATCTGCCTTCACTAGGAGCTTCTGCTCCGGCTTGGCTGACTGAAGTTTCACTGGGTTCGTCTGCCTTTGAGATCATGGAAAAGGCTTGTTCTCTATCCAGACAAATGGCTTCTCATTTTTTTGGATCCCATCCCTTTCCTCTCGTTGGCTCCGAGATGTGAGTCAGTCAAACCTACTCCAAAGTGACAGTCAGTTCCAACAAGTGTCGAATCGGTTCTGGTAGATGAACTTCCCCTAAATATCACACGGAGGAAATACGTCGGAAGATAATGTACAAGAAGAGGTCAGTGAGACAAAGACTCACTTTCTGAAACTGTCCAATGCTCTAGATTCCCTATTTGGCAGACGGACAGAAGACCTGTGTTTTGCTAGCTCTTTCTTGATGACTACCTCCACCACCATAGCATCAACTGGGACTCCTTTGCTCCAGTGGAGTCTGTCTTTTGGATGAGATAAGAATTTGTCAGGTCTTTTCGGAATAGGTTTGATGGCATCTGCTTCCTTCCAAGCCTGGCAGGAAACTAAATTGATGAGTTCATCTGCCAGGGAGAGGGAGTGACCCAAGACATAGATGGGCCAGAACCAAAAGCTTCCAAGAATACAGATTCTTCTGGAGAGTAGTTTTCAGAAGACTCGACATCTTTTGTCTAAAATTCTCTAAAATGTCTCCAAAGGAGAGGCCACCCGGTGGCGATCTGGGGGACCCTTCTCCTCCATGACTGCTTTTTGGCCAAGAGCATCTATTGATTGTATTTGCACAGTGCCCACATAGTCAAAAGGTCATACCTTTGTTGCTCATTACAAACTGGACAGTATATCTAGAAAGAGACCTGCCTTTGCTTTGATGGTAATCAGGAATATCCCTCCATGACGGCCACCCAAGATAAGTGTAGCTGGAGACTCTGTCCCATGTGTTGAGGAACAATGAAAAGGACATCATCGGATTTAAAAGTTAAGTAGTCACCATAACTAGGCAACTGTGTTGTCCATTTTCATTCGTCTTCAAATTCCTTTCCATCCATCCCCCATCCTTCAATTTGCTGGAGAGACCTGCAGGACTGTTTTTTGGAACTATCAGTTCTGGAATTGAGCCATTCCCTTCTGTCAGCTATTCCTGTCTCTGTCTAGCTATAGGGTCCTAATGGCAACAAATTCGATATGAAGTTAAGGGGATGGACTAAGGCATTATGGGTAGAGGGTGGAACTCAAGAGTTGGATCCAAAGTCTGGACCTCAGGATCGGATTCAAACCCATGGGTTGAGGAGAAATGAAAATGGACAACACATATGCTTAATTAAGGTGAGTACATAACTTTTTAATTTGTATATCTTTATAAACTATTAATGCCTACATTTTGCAGACCGGATATCAGTATTTACATTGTTCTCAATATGATGATTGACCCAAGAAGACTGAATGCTGTAATTAAATCAGAGGGTGTTTCAACAAAGTATTAGTTTAAAGGTGTGCACACTTATGCAACCAGCTTACTGTACGTTTTTTATTTTTTATATTTTTTCCCATAACAGATTTGTTTGTTTTTCGAATTAATTGTACAGGTTATATGTCACATTAAAGGTGGGAAAAGTTTTGAAATTATTTATTGTGGTCTCATTTTTTATATCACAAAAACCTGGCATTTTAACAGGGGTGTGTACACTTTTTATATCCACTGTATATACATACATATATTTATATACATTTATATATAGATATATACATATATATATATATATATATATATATACATAGATATATACATATATATATATATATATATATATATATATATATATATATATATATATATATATATATATATATATATATATATATATATACTTATATATATATATATATATATACATACACACATACACACACACACACACACACACGGGTTCTATACCTTTGATTGAACTTTCAACTGATTGACTTTCTGGTCTCAGAAGTGGTCAAATGTACACTTGGTCTAGTACAGGAATAGTTGACGCTTGCAATGCTAAATGTCAGGAGAGTTTGTAGTAATACTCAAACTTTGTTTTGTAACTAAAGTTTCGACACCGGTGAAGTCTGTGTGGTACAGGGAATGTTTGTGGGTTTAAGGTCATAGTATGGGCCACAGAAGGAGAAAAATGTGCTTGTTTGGGAACTAGTACTTTTGAAGTGTGTGTCTTGTTTAGCAGAACTGTTAACGAAAGAGTACTTAGTACCCTAATGTGCAGGGTTGGGGTTACAGACTGGGGTATGGTTAGGATTAGCCCAAATGACCTAAGTGGTGCGGGATTGTGTGAAGTATCCTGTCAACCTTAAGGTAGAGTGGAGGAGGTGAAGCAACATTAAAACAACAATGATGACTTAGAGAGAAGTAGAGAGGAAAACAACACTGCTGCTGTTGGTGGATCTTGGTGCAAAGAAACCACTCAATATAGTCCACTAGGATTTTATGAGTTTATAAATGGTAGCATGCAAATTACCTGAAAGAATAACAGAATTAATTAGGAGGATAAAAAACACCATGCCACTCAAGCAAAGATAAAGTTCACCAAACCACATCCTCAATGTAAAAAAACATTTAATATACTTCCAAAAAACACAATAATATAAGCACTTTTGTTTCAGAACATATAAAACTTCATCAGATACTAATTAATACTTACAACAACTGGGGTTTAAATATAATTTGTAAAATATCAAAACACACCCATTGTTAAATGAGTGGGTTCAAGTTAAAGTTGTAGTATCCCCCATTAAGTAAAAAACAGTACTAACTTCAATCCACGTTAATTAAACACAATCATCCTATAACCAAAATGTATGTAAATTTTAAATACTTTAAAAAAAACAAAGAATCATAAAAGAACAATATATATGGTAATACAAAAAGAGACACAGACAAAATTACAAATAGAAAAAAAAAACTGCTTAGACCAAGTAAAGTTAAAAATAAAGTGCGCTTACTTAAAGAATGCTTTTGAAACCATAATAAACGTAGTTATCCAATAGTAGGTAGAAATGTATGTACATGTCTAAACAAACAGGTGCTAATGCTCCAAAGATTTCAGTTTCAAAATCGGGGCTATAGATACCATGTCACTGATACCTGGATATCTGTATGCTTCCCATCTAATCTGCCAGATCAATTCCTGTCTCTCCAGCATCACTAACCAGGCCACCCCCCCTTATCTCTTTCCACCTTTTCAAGAATAAGAACAGGAATTGATAAAGTCTGTGATACCTGGACGAAAGTGCTCAAGTTTGTGAATAAAAGTGTGAAGCTACAAGGTTTCCTGTTCTTGGTTGGAATTGTCTTGTGGTTTTGTTCTGACCTTTTCAAGGATGCTAAACTTAAATTCATGTCCCTCATGCTGTTCAATATGCCTGTATAAAGCATTGGTTGTTTTTTTTCTTTTTAACTTCAAAAATATGTTCATAGATGCGGTTATGAAGTTTAGGTTCACTTTTGCCTATATAGAATGTTTTGCAAAACTGACATTGAGCACTAAATTTGATCCCCATTGTTTCACAGCTGAATCTCCCTCTTATAAAGAAATCCTTCCCTCTTATATTAATTATATCTCCTTCCAAAACATACTACAAGTACTACATCTACCACATCTAACCATTCTTGCATGGGGTGTAATTGGAGGTGGTTTCCTTTCCATCATACTTTTAAAATTGTACCCCTTCCTATAAATAATTCTTGGGCCTTCACCTAGGGTATGCTATATATCAAAATGTTCCTTAAGGATATTCCAGTTTTTATTCAAAATCCAGTTAATGTTGACACTTTCCAAGTTAAACAAGGTTATCATAGCACCTGTAAAATTATTCTGTTCCCTAACCTTGATGGGTGGGTTCCATTGTCTGCCCTTTTCAAGGCACAAAATTGGCTTCTACATCCCACTTTCCCTCTTCATTTTCACCTCCGACATTATATCCTGTAATAATTCATGGGGAAAACCCCTTTTAGAAAACATTTTAATTAGTAATTCACATTCATTAACAAAATCACATTCCCGACTGGTCATATGTGCAGCCCTCACGATCTGCTCCTTTAATACTGCTTTCTTTTGCTTATAAGGGTGAGAGCTAGTAAAATGTAACAATGTATTTGAATATGTTGGCTTACGGAAAACATTTGCCACATATTTAGCTCTCTGAAAATCCTTTTCTATCATTACATCTAGATATGCCATATGAGTTGGGTTAAATGTGTAAGTAAATGGCAAAAAAATCCGTGCTGTTGTTAATATAATCCATAAACTTTTTTAATCTACCTTCATTGTCATTCCAGATGATAAGAGTATCATAAAGATAAAACAAGTAGAGTCTAATACAATCACTATACTGTTGGTTGAAAGTGAAGTCATTTTTCCACGGTATCATAACTATATTTGCTACCAGGGAACCTACTGGAGAACCCATAGCGACTCCTATTTGTTTATAAATACTACCCTCAAAAATGATATAATTATTCTTTAAAATAATCACTAGTAGCTGACTGCACATGTTGACACTATCCTGACCATTACCTCTCCTAGTTAAATAATTTAGCATCCAGGCTAATGGTATATTATGAGGTATGATGGTATATAAATTCCATACATCTATTGTGACTATAAGGTCCCTTGTGTCAAAATGTACTTCATTCATCTTAGCCAGAAAATCCCAAGAGTCTTTACGTAAATGTCTTTCATCCTTTAATAAATGTTTAAACTTATAATTAATAAATTGTGCACATGGTACTGTTACAGATCCCCTACCATTCACCTAGGCCTAAATGGTGCATTTTCTATTGATTTACGAATCTTGAGTACTCCGAATATAGTGGGTCTCCTAAGTGCCATCACTGTTAAATACTTAAAGTCATCAATGTTGATTTTATTCTCGATGTACATATCTCTCAATTGGGTCCCTATTAAATACCACTCACATGAGTGAAAATACCACAACTTGAAGTTTTTTTTCATTGCAGTACAGTGAAGAGTGGGATATTTGCCCTTTCTTCACTGTATTGCGATCTCAGAGTTGGAATATATATTTAGCGGGGGGGGGGGGGGCAGCCCCTCAAAATAACCTTTTCGAGTTGTGGCATTTTCGCTCATGTGAGTGTTCGGGATTTGTAACTTTCGTTCATTTAACAGGGACCCACTCAACTGGTTGTTAATTCCATAATACGCATTATTCAGTTCCGATAAACTTGCAGGCTCATAAGCCGCGCCGTTCAAAATTAACTTCATTGCTCATTGTAGTCCTTTCTCATCATAATGACAATCCCTCCCCCTTTATCGGGCCCTTAAGTCACAATCCCTGAGTAAATCAAACACCGTCTTAATCATATTAGACTTAAAGTCACTCTTTTTAACATGCTTTCCTAAAATAGAACAAAACTCCAGCTCACAGAATTTCTCATATACCACTAATAAGGGATGTAAGGGTGGGTTATACAAACGGGATACTCTAAGTTGTTCATGAAATGTTTGTCTCGTGTCAAATAACATACCAAAGTTAAGTTTGCATACAAATATTTTTAAATCAATTATTACCTTGGAAATTTATTAAACATCTTTTGACACTGAGGACATGGTTTGGTGAACTTCATCGTTGCTTGAGTGACCTGGTCTTTTTTACTTGTTTGTGGATGTCTTTGCTGAGTTTAAGTATTTAACAGTGATGGCACCTAGGACACCCACTATATTTGGAGTATCCAAGATTCATAAATGTATAGAAAATCCACCATTTAGGCCTAGGTGAATGGTAGGGAATCTGTAACAGTACCATGTGCACAATTTATTGATTATAAGTTTAAACATCTATTAAAGGATGAAAGACATTTATGTAAAGACTCGTGGGATTTTCTGGCTAAGATGAATGAAGTACATTTTGACACATGGGACCTTACAGTCACAACAGATGTACGGGATTTATACACTGTCAAACCTCATAATATACCATTCGACTGGATGCAAAATTATTTCACTAGGAGAGGTATTGGTCAGGATAGTGTCAACACGTGCAGTGAACTACTAGAGATTATTTTAAAGAATAATTATATCATTTTTGAGGGTAGTATTTATAAACAAAAGGAAGGAATTGCTATGGGTTCTCAAGTAGGTTCCCTGGTAGCAAATATATTTATGCTACAGTGGGAAAATGACTTCCGTATTTTCAACCAACAGTATAGTGATATTACAATGTATTAGACTCTACTTGCGTTACCTGGATGATTTTTTTATCATCTGGAATGTCAATGAGGGTATATTAAAACAGTTTATGGATTATATTAACAGCAGCACGGATTTTTTGCCATTTACTTACACATTTATCCCAACTCATATGGCTTATCTAGATGTAATGATAGAAAAGGATTTTCAGAGAGCTAAATATGTGGCAAACGTTTTCCATAAACCAACACTTTCAAATACATTGTTACATTTTACTAGCTCTCACCCTTATAAGCAAAAGAAAGCAGTATTAAAGGAGCAGATGGTGAGGGCTGCACATATGACCAGCCGGGAATGTGATTTTGTTAATGAATGTGAATTACTAATTAAAATGTTTTCTAAAAGGGGTTTTCCCCATGAATTATTACAGGATATAATGTCGGAGGTGAAAATGAAGAGGGAAAGTGGGATGTAGAAGCCAATTTTGTGCCTTGAAAAGGGCAGACAATGGAACCCACCCATCAAGGTTAGGGAACAGAATAATTTTACAGGTGCAATGATAACCTTGTTTAACTTGGAAAGTGTCAACATTAACTGGATTTTGAATAAAAACTGGAATATCCTTAAGGAACATTTTGATATATGGCATACCCTAGGTGAAGGTCCACGAATTATTTGTAGGAGGGGTACAATTTTAAAAGTATGATGGAAAGGAAACCAACTCCAATTACACCCCATGCAAGAATGGTTAGATGTGGTAGATGTAGTACTTGTAGTATGTTTTGGAAGGAGATATAATTAATATAAGAGGGAAGGATTTTTTTTAAAAGAGGGAGATTCAGCTGTGAAACAATGGGGATCACATATAGTGCTCAATGTCAGTTTTGAGAAGCATTCTATATAGGCAAAACTTTTAGTTATGTACTTACCATAACTTTAGATGTTTGGGATCCATCTCGCCTACATTCAATACTGATGGCTCGGAGCCGATCCCTCGGTTCCGACTCGGCACGCTATGCTATAGAGCGAGGCCTCTTATTGGCTGAGCTACTTCTTATCCCAGGATGCACCACCACTAATCCCCCAGATCTTGTTTGTCCGCATTCATGCACACATGCACAACTTGTTTATATAACATTGTTAGATGTTTCAAGATGAAACAACAAGATTCGGACCTTCTGATATCCTCTGATCTCCAAGGAAGGGGGAAGGAGGGTGGGTTATTGGGAATGTAGGCGAGATGGATCCCAAACATCTAAAGTTATGGTAAGTACATAACTAAAAGATGTTATGTGATCCTATCTCGCCTACATTCAATACTGATGGGACAGCGTCCCTAGCACCTAAATCCTGGGTGGCTCATTGAAAAACACTCCTGAGCACTGTGGAACCAAATGAAGCTCGTCCTCTAGATGCCACATCCAATTTGTAGTGGGAAATGAAAGTGTGCGGGGAAGACCATGTAGCCGCAGCACAAATGTCACTAATGGCAAGCTTAGAATGAAATGCTATCGAAGTAGCCATAGCCCTTGTAGAATGAGCTTTGACAGAGGTGGTAAGCTCTTTGTTAGAATAAGAATAAGCTTGAGTAATACAGTCCCTGATCCATTTGGCAATAGTGACCTTTGTGACGGCTTTGCCCAATTTATTGTCTGCAAAGGATACAAACAACTGATCTGTTTTCCTTGTTTGTTTGGTCCTATCTAAATAAAAATGCAACTGCCTGTGGACATCTAATGTGTGGAATATGAATTCCGCTTTGTTAGAATACTTCGGAAAGAAGACTGGAAGTTCTAATGATTGTTGTAGGCAGAAACTAGAACAAACTTTAGGGACAAAGGAAGGATTTGGCCTGAGAGATACTCTGTCTTTGTGAAAAACCAAGTACGGAGGTTTTACAGACAAAGCTTGAAGCTCTGAAACCCTTCTGGCAGAAGTAATCGCCACCAGAAAGGCAGTTTTCCATGATAGAAATTTTAAATCACATGTCGCTGCGGTTCAAGTGGAAGGAAGTTAAGGCGTAACACCACATCGAGATCCCATGGAGGAGCAGGATGAGAAATCGGAGGTCTTAAAAGCAGCTCCTTTCAAGAAGGTCTTACACAATCTGTTGCTCATTAAAGGTGGGTTTATAGATTCGTGAAAATTGGAAATAGCTGCCAATTGAACCTTGATGGTAGAGACTGAAGAGCCTTGATTGAAAAGAGAAGTTAGAAATTTCAGCACTTCTGATACGGAATAGTGATGGGATCCAGGCCCGGAGTTGAGCCCAAATAGCAAATCTTTTCCATTTGCTAGAATACAATTTCTTTGTAGCAGACTTGTGGGCGAAGATAAGATGTGTACAACTTCTGGATCCAATGTATGACTCCTGACTATAGTCGGAAGAGGAGGAGCCAAGCCGTCAATTTTAAGGTGTGTAGGGACTGGTGGAATAGTCCGACTGATGAACCAAAAGGTCTGGGATCTGATCCAGGAACCATGGACCTTCCAGAGCATATTTCAGAGATAGGGAACCATACTTGACGAGGCCAGTAAGGAGCAACTAAGATCATTTTGCTCCCCAAGAGAGATGCCTTTTGGATCACCCTGGGAAGGAGAGGAACTGGGGGGAAGGCATAAAGCAAGCCGGTGGGCCAAGGGCGGGCTAGTGCATCCATGGGGCTCTTCCCGGAGCTGGGGTGAGGAGAAGAACTTTTTGCACCTTGCATTCAGTGGAGTCGCGAAGAGGTCGCAACACGGAACTCCCCATTTGCTGAAAATCTGATTTGCAACTGTAATGTTCAGAGACCATTCGTGAGGAGAGAGGATGGTTCTGCTCAGTCTGTCGGCTATCACATTGGACTTGCCCGGGATATGAGTAGCCACTAGAAAGCATTTGGTCGACACTGCCCATTCCCAAACTCTCATGGCCTCTCTGCAAAGAGGATAGGATCTGGTTCCTCCCTGTTTGTTCAGGTACCAGACAACTGACATGTTGTCTGAGTGAACGGCAATTACGCCCTGAGGGAGGTAATAGTGAAGGGCTTGAAGGGACAGAAGCACCGCCCTCATTTCTAGGATGCTGATATGAAGTAGGGTCTCTTCTGGGTGCCATTTGCCTTGGACTGACCTGCCCAGGGAATGCCCCGCCCCACCCCATCTGGGAGGTGTCCGTGGTCAAAGTGGCCGCAGGAGGAGGTGGAACAAAGGGTCGTCCCTGATCCAAATTGGAGGGCACTAGCCACCAGCGAAGGTCCCGTTTGCAGGTTTCCGTGATCCATATGAGGTGACTGAGAGGGAGTTCCTGAAAGGACCACTGAGCTGAAAGAAGCCACTGGAGAATTCTCATGTGCAACCTTGCCAGGGGAACTAGAAGAACCGTGGCGGACATGGATCCCAATAGCTGCAGGACCATTCTGGCTGGGGCTTTGGATCTGGGAAGTAAGGCTCGAACTTGAGCCTGTATGGTTTGTATCCTGTCTGTAGGTAGATAGACCCGCATTCGGTTTGAGTCTATCTCTACCCCTATGAATCTTATGCGTTGAGATGGCAGCAACACAGACTTTGGCCAGTTGAAGGTGATTCCAAGGGAATTGCCCAGTGATATAGTGGCTTGTAGGCTCCGCAATAGTAGATGCTTGGAGGTGGCAGTTAGGAGCCAGTCGTCTAGATACGGAAATACCTGGAATCCTAGACTTCTCAGGTGAGCAGTCACGACCGCCAAACATTTGGTGAACACCTGGGGGCTGTGGTGAGACCAAAGGGCAGCGCGCGGAACTGAAAATGACTGCCTCCTAGGCTGAAGCGCAGATGTCTCCTGGACGCTTGATATACCATGATATGGTAATAAGCGTCCTTGAGATCTATGGAGCACATCCAAACACCTTTCTCCAGCAATGGGAGAATGGTTTGTAGGGTGACCATTCGGAACTTGGACTTTTGACTGAGCGGTTTAGAATGCTGAGATCCAAAATGGTTCTCAAGTCCCGGTCTTTTGGCACCAAAAGAATCTTGAGTAAGTCCCTAATCTGATCTGGTCTGCGGGGACCGGTTGGATGACTCCTTTTTGCAGCAGCTTTGAAACTTCTGAGGCTGCAGTTTCCCGTTGACTGGGTGGCGGGTCCGGGATTTTTTTGGACTGAGGTGGGGAGTGAGAGAAAGGGATGGTGTAACCTCCGGCGATAATTCGAAGCACCCATCGGTCCTGAGTGATACCTTCCCAGGCTTTTAGGTGCTTTGAAAACGACCCCGACTGGCTCCGGAGCTGCACAGTCGGGCAATCCCTCAGGGACTGTGAAAGGCTGAAGAGCCACGAAAGGACTCGCGGTCTCCAGTGTTGCGACGGCCTCTGTCGTCTCTGGGACGGCGTCTTCCAGAAGAATTTCCCCCTCCCCTGCCTCTGGAAGGGGGATCGTCCTGCTGTGAGGGGTAAGACTTCTGAGATCTACGGAACCACATTTTCCCTCCTCTTTTAGCCTTGGGGTAAGGCCGAAAGGGAGTGGAAAATCGTGCCCCTATGGCAGTCAAAGTCTTACCTTCTTGCTCGCAGCGAGTCAATGTGTCCTTTACCTTGGGTCCAAACAAGGAGGACCCATCAAAGGGGGCGTCGGCAAAGGAAGACTTAAAGGCCTCCACAAAATGACGCAGGCGGAGCCAGGCTTGTCTCCGTAGAGCAATGCCTGTACCCACCGCTCTACTCGCCCCTTCGGCCGCATAAGAAATGAGCCTCATGGACGAGTTTGAAATGGACGACAGTGTAGCCAGCTGAGAGCCAACCGTCTGGGCCAGCTCCTCAGGCAGGTTACCCAAGAGGGTATCGGAAAGTTCTTTAATCAGATCACTCTGAAATCTGGTAAAGTGCGTGAGATAGTTCAAGGACCTTAATGTAAAGGCCGCTGAACTTAGGGTGCGCTTACCGTACCGATCCATGCTCCTAGACTCCTTATTAGGAGGATGGACGGACGTCGAAGCCTCTGCTACATCTTGCTGGGTAGCAGATGCCACCACCAAAGCATCTACAGCCACACCTTTAGTCAGGAAATCTTTTTCCGGGGGTGCTGACAGGAACTTATTAGGACGAGCAGGCACCGGTTCCACAGAGTCTGGGTGTTCCCACGCCCTTCGACAGATCAAGTCCAAGAGCTCGTCGAAGGGCGGAGACACCCAGGAGGCGGAGGGCTGAGCCCCGAAGGCCTTAAGGAACAATGACTCATCAGCAGAAGGGGGTTTGGATTGCCAGCCGCCTCGTTGTTTAAGGGCTTCCAGGATGTCTGCAAAGGAGACATCATCTGAGGACGACTTAGGGGACCCCTCTGCATCATTGAGATCAGTGTCTGATGTAAGAGACTCATCAGGGGAGTCAACGTGCTTCCTCTTGCACGATCTTTTCCTGGGGGGTTCCTCCGAAGAAGCTTCAGAAGGACCTCCAGGAGGGGGGGAAACCCCAGTGGGGGTAACCTCAGGCCCCGGGGCTCCGCTGTCTAGGGACAGGGGGACTGCCAAAGACCCAGTCTCGATATGCAGGGAAGGAGCTGGGGAGACCGTTGAGGTAGCCAAAGATGATTTGGCTAACGCACTCCTCATAGCCCTGAAGGCGGGACCACCAGAATCCTGGGAGGGTCCCACCTCCGTGGCCACGACGGTAGACGGCACTCCCGCAGCCGACGCACCGAGAGGAAGGCTTGGGACTGAAAACATCAGTCCCAGGCGTCCCAGGGCCGACAGAAGAAGTCCGCGTACCGAACTCCGACTCAAGAGCCGGAGTTGGAGTAAGGGTCGGGCCCGACCCTAAAACCTCCATCGGTTCCACCAGCACCGGCTCCAACGGTGCCGAGGCTGTTGGAGGAGGAACCATAGTAGCAGGGTGGACCATCGGCTCCGAAGCCGAATGGGCTGGAGCCGAAACTAACTTTTGAAACACCGGAGACTGGAAGCGTCTTAGGAGCACCCTGTCGATGTCCGAATCAGACATCTTGGAGGATCTAGATGACACCGATCGGGTCCGAACCAATTTCTCCATCGGCTCCATAGGACTAGGGGACCGGCTCCGAATGGATTCTACTACTATCGGTTCCGAGGGAGATCTCAAAACAATTTCCCTCGGTGCCGATGAGGACTTCGGCGACGAAGGGGAAGAGTCTGAGCCGGCAACCCTCATCGGCTCCAATATCAGTGGAGCCGATGAAGGTGACCCGCCTCTCGATGCCCCAATCCTCGGCTCCGAAACCAGAGGGGTCGAGACTGGAGGCATCGAGGCAGACCGTTCCGCCCTCAGCTCCGAAGTCCGTGCAGCCGATGGAGAAGCCTGCCTAGGTTTTTTGGCAGTCGGCTCCGACAGACTGGTCGGAGCCGACGCTTTTTTCTTTTTTGAAGGAGCGGAAGAGGAAGATAAAGCCTCCTCGAAGGATGGCTTAATCAACCCTTTTAGTATTAATTTGTTCTTCCTCTCCTGGAGGACTCTTGATGAAAAGGCGTGACACACGCTACATGACTCTTGTAGGTGCTTGGCGCCTAAACAATAAACGCACGAGGAGTGGTCGTCCGTTATGGACATTTTATAACCACACCTCGCGCACTTTTTAAACCCAGAGGGTCTATGCTCTTTAGACATTGTAACAAACCTCTAAGAATAATAATAATACAGACAAAAAAAACTGGCAAGTTTTAAGTTTAAAATATAAAGTTTTTTTTTTTTTTTTTAACAAACAATTCAGTACTAGTATGCACAAAACACAGTAAAGGAGGGTCAAGACCCTCTAACTCAAGCAGGTACTTGACACACAAATAAAACGCTAGTAATAGAAAATAGGGGAAGGCCCCTCTAACTTAAACGGGAAACCTTCCCTAAACGAAAAAACACAAATTCCTCAACAGATTTAGCTAAACACACTCGTACCACAACAATAGCTGTTAAAACAGCTTTTGGGTTCAAAATAAGCAAATTCCTGACAGGAAAAGCCTGAATAAAACAGTACTTAGCCCAGCCAAGTTTGAGACCACGTCCTAGCTTGTAAGCAGCTGTGGAGACTGGGGTGAATCAATCCCTGAGGATGAGACAGCAGACCTTGAGATTGATCCAGGATCCACGGGCTGTGAATCAGATGAGGCCATAGGAAAAGAAACTAGACTTGACGGGGGCAATGAGGATCACCTTGCTTCCCAACCTTTGAGCTTTCTGGAGGAATTTCATGATGAGGGGAAACGGGGGAAAGGCATACAGTAGACCCGGGGGCCAATCGTGCATTAGAGCATCCCTCAGTGATTCCCCCTGAGGGGGGATCAGGGCAAAGTAGCTTATAGGTTTATACGTAAGTACTGGGCTAGCTGCCCTCATGGGCCATTTTGAGCCTAGCCAACTTCCCTTTCAAAGGTAAGAATCAAACCATGCACCTTGTGCCTGTGAAGCAAACATCTTAACCAGTATATCACCCTAACCCCCCCAAAAATAAACAGCCTCTGCAAGGCTCAAACCCAGGACCCTGCACACCATACACAAAGTGATTTACCTCTAAGCCATGCCAGACATTGTCTGCATTTCTTGTTTAAAGGGGAAGCAAACAGATCGCAACAAGACCTGCCCCAATGGCGGAAGATCTGATCCACTATTACACGACTGAGGGACCACTCGTGAGGCATCAGGATGTTCCTGCTCAGATTGTCCGCAATAAGGTTGTAACTCCCGGGAATGTGCATTCCTATAAGAAAGCGGTTGGAAGCTATCGCCCAGTGCCAAATCTTCCCGACACAGGGGGTATGACCTGGTTCCGCCCTGCTTGTTGATATACCAGACGAATGACACGTTGTCCAATTGAACTGCAATGGTCCCATAAGGGAGGAATGTATGGAATGCTTGCAATGCTAAGAGAAATGCCCTCAGTTCCAGGACATTTATGTGCAAATTGGCCTCCATGGGGGACCAGGTGCCTTGGACCGTCTTTCTCTGAAATTACCCCCCCCCCCCCCCACTAACAGGGAGGCATCCTTGGTCACCGTGGCCCTGGGCTGGGGGAACAGAACAGTCGACACCAAAGATTCGATTCTGGCTACATTCACCATAGCATTTCTTTCTTGCAAAAGTTTGTAAGGCGTATCATGTGGTCGAGTGTGTGGGTTAAGATCGACCATTGTGAAGAAAGGAGCCACTGTAATATTCTCATGTGCAACCTCACCAGTGGTACTAGGGTAATGGCAGGTGCCATGGAGCCTAAAAAGTTGTAGTACGAGGCTTGCTGGTACAAAGGTCTGTGGAAGGAGGGCTTGGATCTGGTGTCTTATTTTAGAAAGCCAGTGAGGAGGGAGGGAAGATGTTGTGTCGAAGACCGCTCCAATGAATTCCAGTGTTTTTGTTGGGAACATCTGAGATTTGTCCTTGTTGAGCATAATCCCCAAGCGGAGAGTGAGGCCTTGAGTGTAAGACAGTCTTTTTAGTGATTTGTCGCGTTCTGCACTCACACGTTGTTCTAATAAGCTTTCTTATAAGCACTGTCATCATCCGATACACATCTGAGGCACATTCAGTAAATGACAGCTTTATGTCAAAGGCATCAGTATATTAAGTATCAATATGTTCTTCATTTTTAAGCCATTACATCAATACATTTAATAGTATATTTACAAGGCGCCAATATGATACATATAGAACAGTAACAGTGACATTGGCTCCATACAAACAGACTATGAGTGATTTGTTTTGTTTGAGAATATGAAGTGTCTATATTCATATTTATTATTAACTGTGTTTATAGTGAACATATTAACAAGACGTACATGTTCAAATATAATAATTCTGGATCACTTGTATTATGAAGTCAATATGTCCCTTGTGATTGTTTTTGATTACAGTTTCATGACACATGGTAGGTAGTTAGTTATTTATTTATTCGTCAGATTCAGACTGTATCGTTTTGATTACAATGTAACTAAACGCAGGTATTGTCAACACAAGGGTAGGATGAATTGTATTTTAACAAATAATTTTAATAAATAATTTAACATGTTCAAATATAATAATTCTGGATCACTTGTATTATGAAGTCAATATGTCCCTTGTGATTGTTTTTGATTACAGTTTCATGACACATGGTAGGTAGTTAGTTATTTATTTATTCATCAGATTCAGACTGTATCGTTTTGATTACAATGTAACTAAACGCAGGTATTGTCAACACAAGGGTAGGATGAATTGTATTTTAACTTATTTATAAATATGTCAATTCTACATTCAGTTTTATTTTAGTTTTAATATTACGCACACTTAGATCACCTAGGTGTAGGTGAATGTGATTTTATTGGGGGGGGATTAATTGTTTCTTATTTTTATTTTATTCTGTTCATATGGCTTTAAATGTTCGAAATGATCAACAGTTTTTTTTGGCGCCAAATATGTTATATAAGGTGTCTTTGTAACAAATATGGTGTTCTGAAGAAGCCCACACAGATGGGTGTAAGTGCTTAACTGTTCAACATTTTTTCATGGCTTTTTACTATTCTTATGTTGTACAATAAACCGTTTTATACTATTGGATTTGGTTACTGTCTTCGCTGGGCAGTGCATACTATCCTTGAAGTGACTGGACACTTATTGGTGACTCCGCAGCTTCCAGATGAGTTGCCCCCTCTGCCCCGAGGGGATTGCTCACCATGAGTGTCACAAAAAGATCCTTGGGATTTCTTGAACCACAATTTCCCTCCCCTCTGGTTCCTGGAGTAGGAACTCTGGGGGGGGGGGGGACATATGCCCACAGCAGACAAGGTCTTTCCGTCTTTCTCACTTCGTGCTAGTGTGTCTCATACTTTGGGACCAAAAAGTGCAGATTCATCGACAGGCTCATTGACTAAGGAAGATTTAAAAGGGTCTGTAAAATCACACAAATGCATCCAAGCATGACGTCTCATGACAATGCCTGATGCAGCAGCTTCAGCTGCCCCCTCGGTGGTGTGAGATATCAAATGCATTGAGGAGTTTGAGATAGAGTCAAGGGTAGCTAGCTGTGAGGTGACAGTGTCATGCACCTCATCAGGCAGTACCCCCGCCAAAGAGGAAGACATTTCAGAAATTAGGTCTCTTTGGAGGCGAGTGAAGTGTGCCAGACAGTTTAGCGAGTGAATGGCAAAGGTCGCTGAAGCATAGGTCCACTTCCCTAGTCTGTCCATGGCCCGGGACTCCCTGTTCGGAGGATGGACAGTGGAACTATCTTCTGCCAGTTCCCTCCTGGTGGCCGCCGCAACGACCATGGAATCAACCATATACTGCTTGGACCAGTTGGGCTGGTCTTTGGGGTGGATAGAATTTTGTCCAGCCTCTGGGGGACAGGTTTTATGTTGTCCAGGGCCTTCCAGGCATGCTGCATGATCAGCTTTATAAGCTCATCTGCAGGTGGGGTCACCCAGGAAGCAGATGGTTGGGCACGGAAGGCCTGCAAGAACACTGATTCCTCAGAAGAAGGGTTAGAGGACTTCCAGTCTCCCCGCTGCTTGAGGATTTCAAGAATGTCTCCAAATGAGACGTCATCTGGGGGAGACTGTGGGGACCCTTCTCCCTCATCACAATTGGTGTCCTCAGTGATAGATTCCTCAGGGGAATCAAGGTGCTTCCTCTTGCACCGTTTCTTCCGGGGTGGCTCCCCAGTGGGATCTTCTGAGGAGGACTATGGAGAAAGGGTTCCCTTCAAAGGGAGGTCTTGCGGCTCCCCTGCCCAGGATCCCAAAGTAGGGGTTTGGGACAGCTGCATGCTAGAGGAGGGTTCTGGTGTCAATGCCACTGGTGCTGACTGCAAGCCTGTGAAGGCAAGGACCCTCTCCATCACCTGGAAAGCAGGCCCGCCCGAGGAGGGATGGAAGCTCAGAACCGAGAAGGAAGCGGGGTCACACCCCACCCTGAGGAGCCCACCTCCAGGTGAGGAGCTCCGAGAGGACTTGAAGCTGTTGGAGCCGTGGACATAGACGGTACCAGTGAAAAAATAGGCACCGGGCTAGGTACCAAGGTGCCGACAGTTCAAACACTGCTACGAGAGTGTACCGGCTCCAATGGAGCTGATGCAGCAAGGAGGTCGTTGCCGACAGGGGAAACTCCGCAGTTGGAGCCGAGACAGTATGCACAGGGATGGTCATCAGTACTGAGATCTCTGAGGCCTGGGAAGAGGCTGGAGGAGGATAAACAGGTGAGTATGTTGTGAAGGGTTCCGAGCCAAAGGGAATGGAAGGTCTAGCTGGGGTGGGCAATCCCCTAGCTGTCAGAAGCTGGTCCACAACCCGAACTACATCTTGTTCAGAAAGGCTTCTGGTGGATCTATAGGAGGCTGCTGAAGGAGAGTCAGGTCTTTCAAGAAAGGGGCTAAACTGGTGCCCCGAAAAAGGGTCACAAGTTGGAGTGTATCTGGTTCTTGGGAGATGTTCAATCTTAGGAACCGAGGTCACAGTCTGTGGAGCTGAATAAGCTGACACCGTGGCCGGGGATGGTGCTGAAGCGGGTATGGTTGTCAAAGCCAGTGTCGGAACCAAGGACAGCACCGAAGCTGATGGTGTCAAAGCTGGAACCAAAATAGGAGTCAACAATCAGAGACGGCACCGAGCGGGAAGACACAGGGCCTGGTGCCGAAGAGGTCTGGGCCAAGGCTGCTGGAGAAGTTTGGTGCCGACTCGGTTTCGTAACCGAGAGACTCCATTTTTCCTTGTGTTTTTTTGTTTTTAGGAGGTGGTGAGACTTTCGACCCAGAGAGAGCCTCCGAAAAAGGCGTTTTGACTAAACCTTTCAAAATTAACTTGTTTTTGCGCTCTGCTAGACTGTGATTGCCAAAACTAGAGCAGATGTCATAAGCAGCATTTATATGGTGCACGCCCAAACAGTAAACGCAGCCAGTGTGACCGCCCGAGTTGGGCATCTTTTGCCCACACTTGTAGCACTGTTTAAACCCCAACTTAACTTTGTCTGACTTATCCAAAAGGAAACAACAACACGGGAAAAAGGGAGTTTTTTTTTTTTTTGAGACGATAAAGAGGAAAGGGAGAGAATACCAACGATGGCATTTAGAAATACCACAAGTGGTAAAAGGAGGGCCTACCAAAGGTAGGAGAGAGGGACAGTACCAATGATGGTAAAAGGTTAACTACCAAAGATAGAGGGTAGGAATTAGAAGCAGGTTACAGGCGAGGGAAGAAAACAGTGAAACTGACTAGAAAGAGCAACGTTTTGAGAGAAAAGTACACAAAAAATACAAAATTTCCACTTAGCTTGAGAGAGAGAGAGAGAGAGAGAGAGGCTAGGCACATCTGACGAGGAACGCGGCACACGAGCGCTGAAGAGGCTATGAGAGGGGCATTATGGGTAGGCTTGGCTGAGAGTTTTTGGCTGGCGGGTGCGAGCTTGGAAATGGCTGTGTCGGTTCTGAGGACGGAACTGAAGCCCTATCAGTAAGGAATGAATAAAGATTTACAACATCAGATTGATATTTAAACCCCACTTGTTATAAGCATTAATTAGTATCATGAAGTTTTATATGTTATGAAACTAAAGCGCTTATACTATTGTGTTTTTTGGAAGTGCATTAAACATCTTTTTACATTGAAGACGTGGTTTGGTGAACTTTATCTTTGCTTGAGTCGCCTGGTCTTTTTAACTTGTTTGTGGATGTCTCTGCTTGGATGCTATTATTAATTAGGAGGATCTATGAAGGGTCAGAGATGAGAACTATGGTGGGAAAGTTCCTCTCAGACAAGATGTGTCTGAACAGAGGAAACAGGCAGGTATGTCCCCTTTCCCCACTGTCACTTGCTTTATATGTACAGCCAATGGTAAAGAAAATAAGGGATATACAAAATTCATTGACATAACTGGCATAGAACACATTAAAAGTTAGCTTTATTTGCAGGTCATATTATTTTGCAATTTATAAACCTAGAAAAGGACATTTCAGCACTGTGGAACATTTTGAGCACATATCAAGTCGTTTTTGGATACAAGAGATGGAGTCAGAGAATCAGGAGCCATTCTAGAGTCTGAAAAAAACATCATCAACAATGTCTAGAACAGGAGGTATAGCCAAAGGCCTATGCTGAGGAAGAAGAAGAAAATCCCTAAGTCTCTTTTTAGATTCAGAAAAATCCTGACTTTCCCAGTGGAAATGTTCCCTTAAGGTATGTAAAGTTTCTCCAAAAGAAAAAATCCTCAGGGGGAGAAGCAGAAGAAATGGAATCTTCTGCAGCAGAGTCCTCATAAGTTTGTATAGACAAATCATGTTCATTAGAAGAGTCAGAAGAAATAGAATCCTGTTTAGAAGATTCATGGTCAATATATTGCCTAGGCCTCTTAAAAGGGGGGGGGGGGTTGGATGCCCCTGATCAGAGTAATTAAATCTTCAGCCATTTTGATCATTTGTTTTTTAGGCATAGGGACCTGCACATGTGGCCTAGGCATCAGTTTTTTAGACACAGATCGAGATTTTGGCCTTAGTTTTGAAGTTGGCGTCGGTCTAATATACAAATCTGTAGGCCTGAAAACACCCTCAGAAGCCAGTGCCTGCACAGCGGCTCCGGACCCATCCAAGGCAGACACATCTGCGGGTTCCATAATTGAAGCATCTTGTGACTCCGAATGGGTCTCAGTAGAGGCCTGCGAATCAGAATTAGCGGGTATCAGGGGCTGCTAAAACGCCTCACTGAGTACCGGTGAACTGGCGACTGGCTTAGGAGAAGCGTCGTTGGCAGTTTTGGACCTCAACGGCCTGTCTCTGTCTTTTTCTTTGCATTTTTTAGGTATTCCGGTAGTCAGATTGCTAACCAACAACATTTCTGGATAATTAAAGCGTGAGCCAAAATATTTAGAAGCAAAAATGTACCGACGTTTGATAGTGCGTTGATTAAATAAAGCACAGAACCAACAGCAAGGTACGTCGTGGTCAGGGCCTACGCAAGGAATACAGTACAAATGGAAATCCTTATGAGTTATTTTCTTCCCACATGTAATGCAATTATTAACTTTTACTGACATCGGAAAGGAGCAAGAAAAAGTTACCCCAATGGGGTACTTAGCTTTTTAGTTAAAGACTTCAGATCTGAAACTCGAAAACGAAAATTTCAGGAATCGGCTGACCGGCACTGGCAAACTGCTTCTGCTTCGGGCACCGTGCGACAAGAAAGACTGATGTAATGTTTTATGTTTTATACCCCTGACGACCTTACGTCATGGAAGAAAGGACAGCAACCGACGCAGGACCCAAGACTTTGTTAATCAGGCCGACTGAGAGCAACCTGCCAGCAGATTACCCAAATGTAATGACTGCAACAGTGAAACACGAAGAACATCTATGGGAAAACCAAAAAACTTTAAGCAGAGAATATTACTTATAGCTGTTATGAAAGAATGAAGAAGTATTAAGGGGACCTAAAAGAAAAATATAACAAAAGAGGGTGCATGTCAGAACATGTACATGAGGATATTTGGTATGAATGAAGTGAATTTAATGGCATGAACTCAGACACAATTTACATATCATTTCTCAAAATGCAATGACTGGGCTAGATTGGACAGGAATTTAATTTACATAAGCATGTATTTAAGTGGAAGCTTTGAGACCCAGACCTATCATATCATACAAAAATAAAAAATAGCAGAAAGATGCAGGGTAATTATGGGTAAATGAGACACTGACGATTTCCCGCTTATCAATTAAAAAGAGGAATTAAAAGGAATAGGAAGTGTGTATGAGTTGAAAAAATATTAGAAAGTATGGACATGACACCAGTAGAGATAGCTGGAGTATAGGATAAAATGAAAATGGACTTTAAGTCAGAAAGATACATGGGGAAAGAAGTCATACAAATTATTTAAAGGGGTTTAATGCCAATGACTTTTTATTTTTCAAGTCTTTATGGATACATTCAGACCAAAAAGCCAAACCCCACTAGCTGTGGACATGCATGTTTCAGCCTTCTTATGACCTGTCCAGCACAGCATAACCTGTTGCATAAGTGGGCTGTACATATAGTTAAAACACCTGATGTCCTTAAGGGGTCATCTGCATATAACCCACAGTGCCTTTATTATAAGAGGTTTAAGGCTCCACACAGTGAAAACTGTAGCTTGGCTAGTTTTTTTCTTGTACTTTTTACTAATTATTTAAAGGGGCTGGCAAAAGATAAGTACTGCAGAAGAAGGGGAACCTCACAGAACAAAATGAGCAACTGTAGAGGGTTACAGGACAAATAAGGGAGTATTTGAACACTATGCATGAGTTTTAATATGTTCCTGTTACCAACTATTTTTGATTTCAGGATTGTCAGGAGGCCCCAAGTGGAAGCCAGGTTCTGGTGGAAGAACCCCACCAGTAGAAAGTAAATACCAATATGTCTCTTGTAAGGAAAGAGAAGAAAGAACAGAGGGATGGAGGGAGGGAAACTAGGACTACAACAGTGAATACACTCGAAAATCTACATTTATGGTAAGTGTACACAAAGTACAGTTGTGTACGCTTACCATAAATGTAGATGTTCGAGTGTATTCACTGTTGCAGTCATCACTTTTGGGTTATCTGCTTGCAGTAGCCCTCAGTCGGCCTGATTAACCAAGTCTTGGGTCCTGCGTCGGTTGCTGTCCCTTCTTCCATGATGTCAGGTCGTCAGGGGGTATAAAACATGCAGCCAACGCCATTACATCAGTTTTTCTTGCCCCAGATGTCAGGTGCCCCCTTAACGGGAAGCAATTAAATCTATAAATATACAAGTTTATACCTCCAACAAAAAAGCAAATACACCAAAAAGCTTTTGAGGATAGCAAAGGAAAGTAGAGTTATATCCAAAAAAAAGAAGGGGGCTGGAGGGAGGGTAACCAGGACTGCAACAGTGAATACACTCGAACATCTACATTTATGGAAAGTGTACACAACTGTACTATGTTCTTCGTATTTCACTGTTGCAGTCAGCACTTTTGGGTAGATTCCCAAAGCTAAGGATGGGTGGAGGAATTTAAATAGAATTAGGACCAGCTAAAAAGCCCTGCAAGACTGCAGTGGCAAAGCCAGCTCTGGATTTAGAGGAAAATTGGCAGATGGTAATGCCTAGTGAAAGTATGTACAAAACTCCAGGTAGCAGCTTCTAGGATGTCCCTGATACGGAAGCCTCTGAGAAAGGCTGTAGAGGTAGATGCAGCCCTGGTAGAGTGGGGTCTGATCCCCTGTGGGATAGGTTTTCCATGGTGTTTGTAGCAGAAATGAATGCAATGGCCTATCCATTTGGAAATGGTTTGCTTTGAAATAGCCTTTCCCTCTGCCCCTGCAGCAAATGCCACCAGCAGTTGATCAGATTTCCTTTGATGTTTAGTTCTGTCCAAGTAGTATCTAATTTGTCTGTGCATGTCTAAAGAGTGCAGAATCCGTTCCCCTTTGTTCTGTGGATTAGGAAAGAAGGTTGGCAAATGTATGGACTGATTAAGGGCCACACTGGATACCACCTTGGGCATGAAGGAGGGATTGGTCCTGATGGACACCCTGTCCGCATGAAAGATGATGAAAGGCTCCACTGCCAGGAGGGCCTATAATTCAGATACCTTCTTGCTGAAGTGATTGCTAAAAGGAAAGCTGTTTTCCAAGAAAGGAATTTAATGTCTGCAGTGGCAGCTGACTCGAAAGGAGCTTTTCCAATACAAAGTTGAGGTCCCAGGCTGGAGCTGGAGCTCTCCTGGGTGGTGGTAGATTTTTGGTCCCTCTGAGGAACTCCTTAAGCAGTGGATGAGAGAAGAGGGGTGGTTCTGTGTTATAATGAGCTGAGATGGCTGAGGCGTGAATTTTGATGGAGGAGAAAGACAGGCCCTTATGAAGCATCTCAGCTGAGTACTGTAAAATCTGAGGTAAACTGGGCACTGTTGTGCTCATCCCTTGAGACTGGTTCCAGGCACAGAATTTTTTCCATTTTTCAGCATAAGACTTTCTGGTACTAGGCCTCCTTGCCTCTAAAATGATATCCATCACTGGTTTACTGAGGGATGGTAAAGGAGAAATTATGTAATTAGCCAGGCTGCTTTATTCAGTGTTTGAAGTTGAGGGTGCAGAATTTGGTTCTCCTGCTGAAACAATAGAGTAGGAGTCTGAGGCAGGTGCCATGAGGCCCACAGTGACACACTGCACAAGAGGGGGTACACCAGTGTTGGCGTGGCCAGTCTGCTGCAATCAAAATCGTCCTTGGTTTGTCTTTTTTGATCTTTTGTAGTACTTTGGAGAGCAGAGGCAGAGGAGGAAAGGCATACACTGATAGGTTTTTCCAGCTGAAGGACAGAGCATCCACTTTGCAAGCTTGTTTGTGGGGAGTCCTTGTGCAGAATTTGTCCAACTGATAGTTTTGGGGGGAGGCAAACAGGTCTATATCTGGGCTCCCCCATTTGCTTGTCAACATGCTGAAAATCCTTGGTTCCAGTTTCCACTTGTGTGGGTCCATGAGGTTTCTGCTTAGTCCGTCTGCCAGGGTGTTTAGTTTTCCTGGCAGGAAATGAGCTTGTAAATGTACTTGATAGCTCAGGGCTGTGTTCCACAATGTCATGGCTAGTCTGCAGAGGGGGTAAGAATGTGTACCCCCCCTGCTTGTTTATGACCACATAACAGTGGTGTTGTCCGTCTCTATCATTAATGGTCCTGGAAGAATGTGGTCCTTTAAGGCTGTCAGAGTATTCTGTGCAGCTAACATTTCTTTTTGATTGATATGCAGATGCATTTGACTTGGGTTCCATTTGCCCTGAATGCACTTCCCTGCCAGGTGGGCCCCCCATGCATAGTCTGATGCATCTGTTGTTAAGGTTTGGGCAGCAGGGGGTAGTGTGAGTGTTAGTCCCCTGTTTTGGTGGCAGGCCACTGCTCACCAAAGGAACTCTAAGGATAGGCAAGGTATGACAGGAATCATTGCTTCTAGATCCTGTGAATGTTGACACCATAGGGTTTTGAGATACCATTGCAGTTTCCTCATATGTAGCCTTGCATATGGAATTAGAAGAATGCAGAAGGCCATGAACCCCAAGGCTTGCAGTATTTGCCTTGTAGATAACTGGGTTTTTGTGGCCACTTGTTTGGAGTAAATTGTCAAATGAATCTGCTTCTCTGGGGTGAGGAAAGCCATCTGGGAAGTTGTATTCAAGCTTGCTCCCAGGAATATAATTTGTAGACAGGGTACCAGGTGTCATTTCTTTTCATTTATGGTGTACTCCAGACAAGTCAGTACCCTTTGCACAAAGGCCAGATGATTCAAAAGTATGTCCTGGCTTTCTGCCTGAATTAGACAATCGTCCAGATATTTGAATATTTCTTTGCCTGCAGAATGCAATGACTGGAGCTAGGCACTTTGGCTTATCTACTGCGTCCAGGGAATTCACAAAGGGCAATGCAGAGAACAGAACATAGCCTGCTTTGAAGCGGAGGTATTTGCTGTAAGACTCCCTGATAGGGATGTGCAGGTATGCTTCTTTTAAGTCTACTGTTGCCAACCATGCATCTTTGTCTAGCAAAGGAAGCAGCTGGTGAAGAGTCAGCATCTTGAATTTTGGAATCACCAAAAAGGTATTTAGAGTAGAAAGGTCCAGGATAGGACGCCATGTATTGCCTTTTCTGGGTACCAGGAAAAGTCTCTAATAGAACCCTTGTCCCTTTTCCTCTTCTGGTACCAAATGAATAGCCCCCATGCTTAAGAAAGAGAGTACTTGATTTTGGGCCTCTGCCCACTGATTTGGGGGTAGATCTGGCCACCAGCTTGGTGTTGGTAAAGTGTGGAAGTGAAATCTGTATCCTTGGGACACTACATTTAAAACCCATTTGTCCTGGGTAATGAGTTCCCAGTTTTTGGCCTGCAGACCAATCTTTCCAATAACATGTTGTTGATACTATAACATATGAAACTGGCAGTTTAAAGCCCTAATGGCCAAGGTTGCAGAAATGTAAACCTTCTTACCCCATTTATCCAGCACCCTGGAATCTCTATCAGAAGGGGTAGGAGTTTTAGCAGTAGAAGCCTTAATGCCCTTGAGTCCCTGTGAAATAGTCTCTGGATCCGCAATAGGATTTTTAAAAAGGAACTTGTGTGAATCAGGAACCCTGTAATATCTGTCAGGTTTTCTGGGAGCAGGAGGCAAAGAATCAGGGGCAAAACTAGATTCCGAAAAAGCATCATCAACAATGTCTAGTACAGGAGGAATAGCTAAAAGCCTATAACTGAGGCAGCAGTAAGAAATCCCTAAGCCTCTTTTTTGAATCAGAAAAATCCTGGCTTTCCCAGTGGAAATGCTCCCTTAAGAGTATGTAAGGTTTCACCAAAAGAAAAATCCTCTGGAGGGGAAGCAGGGGGAATAGATCCTCTGCATCAGAATCCTAATAAGTAGATAAGGGTAAATCCAGATCATCAGAACAATCAGAAAAATCAGAATCCTGGTCAGAAGACTCATAAACAACTTCAGTCCTAGATCTCTTAGAAGGGGGAGGCTGGTTTCCCCTGATTAGAGTTATAAGAGGCCTGAGCATGTGGTCTGGGCTTCGGTTTCTTAGGCATGGTTCGAGATTTAGGCCTAAAAGAAGAAGGAGCCGTCAGTTTAATATGCAAGTCCGTAGGCCTGCATACACCCTCAGAAGCCGGTGCCTACACAGTGGCTTCAGACCCATCCAAAGTAGAGACATTCGCAGGTTCCACAGCTGACTCAACTCGCGGCATACCGGACTCCGAATTGGTCTCAGTAGAGGCCTGCAAATCAGAAGTAGTGGGTATCAGGGGCTGCGAAAGCACCTCATTGAGTACCGCCGAACTGGCAACTGGCTTAGGAGAAGAATCGCCGGCAGTTTTGGACCTCGGTGGCCTGTCTCTGTCTTTATCCTTGCGAGTTTTCAGAATCCAGGTAGTCGGACAGCTAACCGACGACATTTCTGGATAATTAAACCGAGAACCGAAATATTTAGAGGTAAAAATATACTGACGACAGATAGTGCGCTGATTAAATAAAGCACAAAACTGACAGCATGGTACGTCGTGGTCAGGGCCTAGGCAAGGAATACAGTACAAATGAAAATGTTTATGAAGTATTTGCTTTCCACAAGTAATGGATATTCTACAAAAGGGCCTTGCAGAAACAGATGCCTGGTGCCAGAGCCATGGGCTCAAGCTTAATGCCAAGAAATGTATAGTTATCCCCTTTGGAAAAAAACATGTACCCATGAATTACCACATAGGTGGGAGGACACTAAACATCAAAAGTGTGATGAGAGACTTAGGGACACAGGTGGACAGTGGTCTCACTTTCGATAACCACATCGCCACAACAGTCAGGAAATCCTTCTATGTGGCACACCTCATCACTAAGGGCTTTTCATCCAGAAAAAAGGAGGTCATTGTCCCACTGTACTCATCCCTCATTAGACCCATTATAGAGTATAATGCCCCATTTGGTATGTACCTCACAAGACATCTACAACAGCTGGAAAGACCACAGAAATACCTCACTAAAAGAATCACAGGCCTAAAGCAGATGCCATATGCTGACCGTCTAAAAAACTCCAGCTATACTCTGTGGCATATTGTCTACTCAGAGGTGATCTCTGCTTAACATACAAGGCCATATCAAACCCTGAGCAGTTGGACATGCTCCACTTAAAGAAATCCCAATCCCTCAGAGCCGCACACTCCAGGGATCTAAACCTTGTCATCACAATGAACAAAACATGCTGGAGGGTTAGGTTCCTGACCCAGAGACTCCTCATACTCTGGAATAGACTGCTCATACATGTCAAGCACAGCGCCTCATTGGCCCTCTTCAAAAGGAACCTTGATGATTGGATGGGAGACAGGAAATTCATCCCGGGGATCATGTCAGTCACCCTGCTATACAGGGGTCCAGAGAAGTAAATATTGTGGGAAGAAATATCCAGGGAATTGTTATGGCTAGGCTTGCATAGGCCCCAGGGCCTATAGCCTAGTACCAACCTATGAACCTATTAACTTTTACTGACATCGGTAAGGAGCAAGAAAAAGTTTCCCCAACGTGGTACTTAGCTTTAGTTGAAGACTTCGGTTCTGAAACTCGAAAACGAAAATTTCAGGAGTCGGCCGACCAGCACTTGCAAAATGCTTCTGCTTTGGGCACCAGACGGCAAGAAAGACTGGTGTAATGGCGTCGGCTGCATGTTTTATACCCCTGATGACCTGACGTCATGGAAGAAGGGACAGCAACCGATGCAGGACCCAAGACTTTGTTAATCAGGCCGACTGAGGGCTACTGCAAGCAGATAACCCAAAAGAGATGACTGCAAGAGTGAAACATGAAGAATATCTGTACTATGATCTTTGTGTTTCACTGTTGCAGTCATCACATTTGGGTTGATTCCCAAAGCTGAGGAAAGGGTGGAGGCAGTCAAGGAAACTACGGGCTGGCTAGGATGCCCTGCAAGACTGCAGAGGCAAACTCTGCCCTGGATTTGGAGAAGATAGGCAGGTGGTAATGTTTGGTGAAGGTGTGAACAGATGTCCAGGTGGCAGCCTCCAGGATGTCCCTGGTGGGGACTCCAGTGAGGAAAGCTGCAGAGGTGGAGGCTGCTCTGGTGGAGTGAGTCCTGACCCCCTTGGGGGGGGGGCTGTCCGTGTTGTTTGTAGCAAAAATGGATGCAGTGTGCTATCCATTTGGAGATGGTTTGTTTGGAGATGGCTTTGCCCTCTGTCCCTGCAGCAAAGCTAACCAGCAATTGATAAGACCTTCTGAAGTATTTAGTCCTGTCTAGATAGAATCTGAGCTGTCTGTGCACATCTAGAGAGTGCAGGATCCTTTCCCCCTTGTTCTGTGGGTTAGTTAAAAGATTGGCAAATGGATGGATTGGTTGAGAGCCACACTGGACACCACCTTGGGCATGAAGGATGGGTTAGTCCTGACGGAGACTCTGTCAGCATGAAAAATGATGAAGGGTTCCACAGCCATAAGTGCTTGTAGCTCAGACACTCTTCTAACTGAAGTGATGGCCAGAAGGAAAGCTGTCTTCCAGGAGTGAAATCTTAGCTCTGCTGAAGAGGCAGGTCCGAAGGGGGGGAGGTTGAGCTTTTCCAACACAAAGTAAAGGTCTCAAGCTGGGGTTGGTGCTCTTCTGGGTGGCCTCAAGTTGCTAGCCCCTCTTAGGATGTCTTTGATCAGAGTGTGAGAGAAAAGGGGCTGCTCAGTGGGAAAATGAGCAGAGATAGCAGAGGCATGAATTTTAATAGAGAAAGAGGAGAGTCCATTCTGTAGCAGGTCAGCTAAATAATTCAGGATGAGAGGGAGGGAGGGAGGGGGAGCTGTGCCGTACTGGCTCCCTTAGCCTGAATCCAGGTGCAGAACCTTTTCCATTTGTCAGCATAAGACTTCCTAGTGCTAGGGCATCTGGCCTCACATATAACATCTAGAACCGGTTTGCTGAGGTTGGCAGACTGATTGGGGGTTAGGGAATAAGCCAAGCTGCCAAACTGAGTGTCTGCAATTGGGGATGCATAAATTCCCCTTTCCTCTGGGTCAGGAGGTTTGGGATCTGAGGGAGATGCCAAAGTGGCAGAGGAGACAGGTTGTGCAGCAAGGGGTACCAGTGCTGGCGAGGCCAGTCTGGAATTATAGGAATTGTCCTTGGTTTTTCCTCCTTTATTTTGAGCAGTACCCTGGAGATGACAGGCAGTGGTGGAAAGGCATAGAACGAAAGACTGACCCAGGGGAAGGATAGGGCATCCAATTTCCAAGCCATGCAGTGATGCTCCCTGGTGCAGAACTTGGTGAACTGATGGTTGGTGTGGGAGGCAAAGAGGTCGACCTTCAGGGTGCCCCATTTCTGAGTAATTAGGGCAAAGGTTCTTCTGTTGAGCTGCCACTCGTGTGGGTCCAGAAGATTTCTGCTTAAGTGGTCCGCCAGAGAGTTGAGGGAACCCAGTAGGAATTGTGCTAACAGGTGGAGTTACATGGCAGAGGCTGTGTGCCAAAGGGTCATGGCCAGCCTGGACAGAGTCCCTCCTTGCTAGTTGATATACTACATGACAGTTGTGTTGTTTGTTTTGATCAGGAGAGCCCCTGGGAAGAGAGGGGGATTGAAAGCTATAAAGGCATGCTGGACATCTATCATCTCCTTTTGGCTGATGTGCAGATGTATTTGCTGTGGGCTCCACTGGCCCTGTATGCATCTGCTGTCCAGGTGTGCACCCCAGGCATAATCTGATGCATCTGTGGTGAGGGTCTGGGCGGTGTGGGGTGGTGAGAAACAAGAGTCCTTTGTTGAGGGAGCATACTGTTTCCCACCAATGAAAATCTTTTCTGAGGCAAGGTATATCGATACAAGAGTCTCCAGGTCTTGAGAGTGTTGACACCAAAGGCTTTTTAGGTACCACTGAAGTTTCCTCATATGCAGTCTGGCATATGGAAGGAGTAGAATGCAAGATGCCATGAACACCAGAGCTTGCAGGATTTTCCTAGCTGACAGTTGGGGTCTGGTGGCTACTTGAGAGAAATAGGTTGTCAGGAAGGTTTGCTTTTCTGATGTAAGGAATGCCATCTGGGATGGTGTGTCCAGGCTTGCTCCCAGGAATATAATCCTTTGGGTGGGTACCTGCTTGGATTTCTTTTCATTGATTGTGTACCCTAGGGAGGTTAGTAGGGACTTTACAAAGGCCAGGTGCTTGAGCAGCTTTTCCTGGCTGTCTGCCTGAATTAGGCATTCATCTAAGTATGGGTAAATCTGGATATTCCTTTGTCTGCAAAAGACAATGGCCGGAGCCAGACATTTTTTTGAAAACTCTGGGAGCAGTAGATAAGCCAAAAGGAACAGCAGAGAACTGATGGTGCTGAGTTCCTTCCCTGAAGTGTTGATATTTCATGCATGATTCCCTGACAGGAATGTGGAGGTAGGCATCCTTTAGGTCTAGGGTGGCTAGCCAAGCATTCTTGGACACATGGGCAGCAGCTGCTGGAGGGTGAGCATTTTGAATTTTGGGATCACTAGGAAGGTGTTTAGAATGGATAGATATAGGATGAGGTGCCAGGTGCCCTCTTTTCTGGGTACCAGATGTCTGGAGTAGAAAAGTACAGTTGTGTACCTACCATAAATGTAGATGTTCGAGTGTATTCACTGTTGCAGTTATTACATGTGGGTTATCCTGCTGGCAGGCTACCCGCAGTCGGCCTGAATTCCAAAGTCCTGGTCCGGCGTCGGTTGCTGTCACCTCTTCCCTGACGCCAGTGTGCCAGGGGTATAAAAGATGCAGCCGATGCCATTTTCTTTAGTTTTTCTTGCCCCAGATGTCAGCTGCCCCCAAGAGGGTAGGCTAAATTTTCTAATCATAAAAAAGCATGCACTAACATAAACATTACCTTCATCTACAAGCAAATACACCACATAGGTTGTATAGAATAGAGAAGTACAGATAAGTCCCAGCAATGAAAGGGGGATGGTGGGAGGGTAACCTGGACTGCAACAGTGAATACACTCGAACATCTACATTTATGGTAGGTACACAACTGTACTATGTTCATCGTGTTTCACTGTTACAGCCATTACACTTGGGTTGAATCCCAAAGCTGAGGTTGGGTGGCTGGGCCTAAACAGAATTAGGAGTGGCTAAAAGGCCCTGCAGAACTGCAGTGGCAAAGCCTGCTCTGGATTTAGAGTAAAGAGGCAAGTTGCAGTGCTTTGTAAAAGTGTGCACTGAAGTCCAAGTTGCAGCCTCCCAAATGTCCTTGGTTGGTACTCCTCTGAGGAAGGCTGCTGAGGTGGCTGCTACTCTGGTTGAATATGGCCTAATGCCCTTAGGCACTGATTTGCCATGTTGTGAATAGCAGAAACGAATGCAGTGGCCTATCCATTTTGAAACAGTCTGCTTTGAAACTGCTTTTCCTTGCGATCCTGCAGCATATGCCATTAAGAGTTGCTCAGTCTTTCTGAAAGCTTTAGTTTTGTCCAAGTAGAAGCGTGCAGCCAGATTTAGGGTTCTGACTTGGTTGTGCAGGTTCTGATTGTTTTGTTGGGTCAGTAAATGAGGAATTTGAGGTAATGTCCAGGCTGGGCCTTGAGACAAGCTCTTTAGGATTGGGTACTTGTGTTGGCGTGGCCAGTCTGGGGCAATCAGTATCATTTTTGGCTTTTCTTGTCTGACCTTTAGGAGTACCTTGGGGAGGAGAGGCAGTGGAGGAAAGGCATATACTGTAAGGGTTTTTCACCTGAATGATAGAGCATCCACTTTCCATGCTTGTTCGTGATAAGTCCTTGTGCAGAATCTCTGTAGTTGGCAGTTGTGAGGGGAGGCAAATAGATCTATGTCTGGGCATCCCCATTTCCTTGTTATCATGCTGAAGATTTGTGGATCTAGTTTCCACTCGTGAGGATCCATGAGGTTTCTGCTTAGTTCATCTGCCAGAGTATTTGTCTTTCCTGGCAGGAATTGTGCTTGCAGGTGTACTTGATAAGTCAATGCTGTGTTCCACAACGTCATTGCTTGTCTGCAGAGGGGGTAGGAATGTGTGCCTCCTTGCTTGTTTATGTACCACATGACTGTAGTATTGTCCGTCTTTATCAGCAGTTGTCCTGGATGAAGTAGATCCTTGAAGGCTGTCAGGGCATTCTGTACAGCTAGCATCTCTTTTTGATTCATATGAAGATGCATTTGGCTTGCGGGCCATGTGCCCTGAATACATTTTCCTGCCATGTGGGCCCCCCAGGCATAATCTGATGCATCTGTTGATAGTATCTGCCTGGCTGTGGGTAAAGTGAATGGCTGTCCCTTGTTGTGACAGGCCTGTGCCCACCATCGAAACTCCTGTTGCAGGCAGGGAATGAGGGTAAAAAGAAGTTATGTTCTTACCATACCGTTCCATGTGAATTGTTCATCTCGCCTTTGTTCTTACACATAGGTTTGTTCTTACACACGGGTTCTGAGCCGATCCTCGGCTCCGAGTCGGCCACATCACCAGCTCAGCATCTTCGAGAAAGCTCGAGGCACAGTTCTATCCCATGATCCTCCTGTGCTAACCCTCAGATCTAGTTTGCTAACACCAGAAGAATCCCACTAGTTACTGCGCCCTAAGCGCATAGAAAAAACACAACCACACTGTCTGATACTTTGTCATCAATAGAAGAGAAAAGATGCCATCCCTGGCGTACACTACAAAGCTCAAGAATAAGAGTATCTAGAGAAGACTGAACTGGAGTGCAGTCTTACCAGTTCTTCGAGAACGCAGGACGGGGGATGGAGGGGGGGAATGTAAGAACAAAGGTGAGATGAACAATTCACATGGAACGTTATGGTAAGAACATAACTTCTTTATGTGAAATTGTTCGATCTCGCCATTTGTTCTTACACACGGGTAGCGTCCCTAGCTCCTTTATCCTGAGTGGCTCACGGGAGAACATTCCTGACAACAGTGGAACCAAACGTCGCCCTGTCTCTGGAGTTTTTATCTAATTTGTAGTGAGCGATGAAAGTATGTGGTTTCGCCCAAGTTGCCTCCACACAAATGGTATCTAATGGCAAGCGGGCGGTATGGGCTAAAGAAGTAGCAATCGCCCTCGTAGAATGAGCCTTGGGTTAAAAGGGGAGTTGTTGCTTTGATTCTGAATATACAAAATTTATACAGTCTGAGAGACATTTGGATAAAGTAAAGTACAGTTTTGTACCTACCATAAATGTAGATGTTCGAGTGTTCACCCTGCTGCAGTCATTACACTTGGGTTATCCTGTCGTCAGGCGGTCCCGCAGTCGGCCGGATTTCCAAAGTCTTGGTCCGACGTCGGTTGCAGTTGCCTCATCCCTGACGTCGGTGCGACAGGGGTACATATATTGCAACCGACGCCATTTTCTTCAGTTTTTCTTGCCCCAGATATCAGGTGCCCCCAAAAAGGTGATCCAAATCAGTACCAAATGGTGTGAACACTGTACAAACACAAAATCCCTTCAGCTATAAGCAAATACATCAGTAAGGCATAGCAGAGGATTAGCCAGTAGATCAGAGGGGTTGGAGGGAGGGTAACCTGGACTGCAGCAGGGTGAACACTTGAACATCTACATTTATGGTAGGTACAAAACTGTACTATGTTCATCGTGTTACCCTGCTGCAGTCATTACACTTGGGTTGAGTCCCAAAGCTAAGGTAGGGTGGAGGCATCATACAGGGTTAGTGGAGGCAATGAGGCCTTGCAAAACTGCAGTGGCGAAGCCTGCCCTGGACTTAGAATAAAGAGGTAAGTGATAGTGTTTGGTGAAGGTGTGCACTGAATTCCAAGTTTCAGCTTCTAAGATTTCCTTGGTAGGAATCCCCCTGAGAAAGGCTGTAGAGGTAGCTGTTGCCCTGGTAGAGTGGCATCTAATGGTAGGAGGAACTGGTTTCCCATGATGGGTGTAGCAGAATCGGATGCAAAGGCCTATCCATTTAGAAATGGTTTGCTTGGATATGGCCTTCCCTTGAGAGGCTGTAGCATAGGAAACAAAGAGCTGGTCAGTTTTTCTGAAAGCCTTAGTTTTGTCCAAGTAGTAACGAAGCTGCCTGTGAATGTCCAAGGAATGCAGGAGTCTCTCACCTTTGTTTTGTGGATTGGAGTAGAAAGTGGGTAGGTGGATGGTTTGATTTAGAGCTACACTGGAAACCACCTTAGGCATGAAGGAAGGATTAGTTCATAGAGAAACTCTGTCTTGATGAAAAATGAGGAAAGGTTCCACTGCCATAAGTGCCTGCAATTCTGAAACTCTCCTAGCAGAAGTTATTGCCAGGGGCAGGGCAGTCTTCCAAGATAAGAACTGAAGGTCTGCAGAAAAAGCTGGTTCAAAGGGAGGTAACATTAGTTTTTCCAGAACAAAATTGAGGTTCCATGTTGGTGTAGGAGCTCTTCTAGGTGGTCTAATGTTTTTTGCCCCTCTGAGGAACTGCCTTAGGAGAGGATTTGAAAATAAGGGTGGATTTGTGTCGTAGTGAGCTGAAATAGCTGAAGCATGGATTTTAATTGAGGAGAAGGAAAGTCCTTTATGCAACATCTCAGCTAAATACTGCAGAATGTGAGGCATATGAGGCTGAGTTGTGTCTTGGCCTTTAGCTTGGTTCCAAGCAGAAAACCTTTTTCATTTGTCCGAGTAAGCCTTCCTGGTGCTTGGCCTCCTGGCTTCTAGTATAACATCCAGCACTGCTTGTGAAAGAGGGGCTGGTTGGATGCTTAATTGATTTGCCATGCAGCCAGGTTTAAGGTTTTCATCTGGCTGTGTAGAATCTGCTTGTCTTGCTACGTGAGCAAATGAGGTATTTTGAGGCAATATCCATAGTGGGCTGTGAGCCATATTCTTCAATAGCGGGTACCAGTGCTGGCGTGGCCAGTCTGGGGGTATGAGAATTCGAGGTTTCTTCTTTTTGACCTTCAAAAGAACCTTTGTGAGAAGAGGTAATGGAGGAAAGGCATATGCTGTCAGGTTTTTCCAACTGAAGGAGAGAGCGTCCACTTTCCAAGCTTGATGGTGGAATGTCCTTGTACAAAATTTTGTCAGCTGGTAGTTTTGAGGACTGGCAAACAGGTCTATTTTTGGTAGGCCCCATCTTTGAGTTATCATTGTAAATATTTGTGGGTCTAGCTTCCACTCGTGGGGATCTCTGATGTTTCTGCTTAGGTCGTCTGCCAATGCGTTTTTCTGTCCTGGCAGGAATTGAGCTTGTAACTGGACTTGGTAGGCCAGAGCTGTGTTCCATAAGATTATTGCTTGCCTGCAAAGAGGGTAGGAATGTGTGCTCCCTTGTTTGTTTATGTACCACATTACTGTGGTGTTGTCCATCTTTATTGCAAGTTGTCCAGGCTGTAGTAGATCCTTGAAGGCTGTCAGAGCTTTCTGTACAGCTAGCATCTCTTTTTGGTTTATGTGCAGTTTTCTTTGTTCTGCAGTCCATAGGCCTTGAATGCATTGCCCTGCCATGTGTGCCCCCCAGGCATAGTCTGAAGCATCTGTTGTGATAGTTTGCCTGGGTGGGGGCAAGGTGAAAGGCTGACCCTTGTTGCGGTGACATGTCTGTGCCCACCATAGAAATTCCTGTTGAAGGCAGGGAATGAGAGATATCACTGTGTCCAAGCTGTGGCTGTGTTGAGACCATACGCTTTTTAGGTACCACACTAATTTCCTCATATGCAGTTTTGCAAATGGTATTATCAGAATGCAAGATGCCATGAAGCCCAAAGCCTGCAGAATTTTTCTTGCAGTTAATTGGGTCTTTGTTGCCACTGTTTTGAAATATTGAGTCAGTAGTAATTGCTTGTCTGGTGTAAGATAAGCCTTCTGGGCCGTTGTGTCCAAGCTGGCACTCAGCAATGTCATTTTTTGTGAGGGTACTAGTTTTGACTTCTTTTCGTTTACTGTGTACCCCAGACAATTCAGTAGTTGCTTCACAAAAGCCAGATGTTGTAAGAGAATGTCTTTTCTTTCTGCTTGAATGAAACAGTCGTCCAGGTATGGATATATGTGAATTCCTCTTTGTCTGCAGTATGCAATTACTGGTGCCAGGCATTTTGTGAATACTCTGGGCGCAGTAGATAAGCCAAAGGGCAGTGCAGAGAATTGATAATGGGTTGAACCTGCAATGAAACGGAGGTATCTTCTGCAACTTTGTCTGATAGGGACATGCAGGTATGCCTCCTTGAGGTCCAACGTTACCAGCCATGCTTCCTTGCCCAACATGGGAAGTAGCTGCTGTAGTGTTAGCATCTTGAATTTGGGAACTTGTAAGTAAGTGTTTAGAATTGAAAGGTCCAGAATTGGTCTCCAAGCATTTTCTTTTCTGGGTACTAGGAAGAGTCTTGAATAAAATCCTTGGCCTTGCTCTTGAGTTGGTAACCTTTGAATGGCTCTCATGGCCATGAGAGCTGTAATTTGTTTCTGAGCCTCTCGCCTTTGATTTTGTGGCAGGTGTGGCATTCCTCTTTTTATTGGCAAGGTGTGAAAGTGGAATCTGCATCCTCGTAAAATTATGTCTAGTACCCATTTGTCCTTTGTGACCATGTGCCAGTTGTCTGCAAATAGTGCTAGCTTTCCCCCCAGGGGGGCTGACAAAAGAGTTTTGTTTGGCCAGCTGAGGTGCAAGTCATTGAGTTTGTCTTCTGGTGGGTTGAGACCTGTCTTCTCCTTCCTTCTGGGTTGGAGTGCCTCATTGGCGAGGTTTATACTGAGCTTGTGGTTGTCCTCTGCCCCTTGGGCGCCTGTATTTACCCCTCTGAGGCCTGTCAGTGGTTGGAAAGGACCAATTTTTTGTTGGCCAGTTTCTGCTGAAGCGAGGGGGTTGTACTTGTAGGAAATCTTAGACTGTCTGCATTGATTTTGTCTCATCTTCCATTTTCTTTAAAACTTCTGCTTTAACACCAAAAAGAACATCCTGCTGTAAGGGAGCATCTAGTAGTTTTGCTTTAACATGATCAGGCAGACTTTGTTCCTTTAACCAGGCATGCCTACGTATAACTGATCCAGTGACAGCTGCTCTGCAGGAGGCCTCTAAAGAATCAAACCCACATTGTAAGGTATGTTTCCCTACCTGCTCGGTGGCGTGCAACAAATCCTGTACTTCTTTCAATTCAGATTGTTGAGGGAGGGAGGTTATCTTTTGTTTTAACTGAGAGATCAGAAATTGCTAATACTTAAGCATATGAAATTGACAGTTTAGAGCTCTCATAGCTAAAGTGGCTGAGGTGTAAACCTTTTTCCCCCATCTGTCTAGTGCTCTTGAATCCCTTTCAGAAGGTACTGGATTTTTAGCCATGGAAGCCTTAGCCCCCTTGGGACCCTGGGAGATAGTCTCTGGGTCAGCTACTGGGCTTTTGTAAAGAAATTTGTGGGAATCAGGTACTCTGTAATATCTGTCAGGCTTGGCCGGAGCAGGAGGCAGAGAGTCAGAGTTGAAATTGGATTCTAAATAGATATCATCCACAATGTCCAAAACAGGAGGGATGGCTAGAGGTCGGTGTCGGGGGAGTAAAAGAAACTCTCTGAGCCTTTTCTTGGAATCAGAGTAATCCTGACCTTCCCAGTGAAAATGTTCCCTCATAGTGTGTAAAGTTTCCCCAAAAGAGTAATCTTCTGGAGGGGAAGCTGAGGGAATAGAGTCCTCAGCATCAGAATCTTCATAAGGAGAGAAGGAATAATCTTGATCCTCAGAGGAATCCGAAGAAATAGACAGTTGATCAGAGGAAGCATTCTTCCTCTAGTCTAGGCCTTTTGTCAGGAGGAGGCTGAGAAATAAAATCTTCAGCCATCTTGAGCATCTGTTTCTTAGGCATAGGGCCTTGAACAGGAGACTGAAGTGAAGCCTTTCTCGGTTTGGAAGGAGTCTTCGACTTGGAAAACGTTTTGGCTGTAAGAGTCGTCGGTCTGAAAACGCCTTCAGAAACCGATGGCGTTTCAGAAGAAGCACCGACGTCCTTGGAAGGTAAATCGTTGGTAGGGCCTGAAGTAAAAGGCTGCGTCGGCCTAGTACATTCCATCAAAATATCTGTAGCGGTCTCAGTTTCTTGAACTGCGGTAGTCAGAGGCTGCGTCAGAGCCTCACTGATAACCGGAGAACCGGAGACCGGATCAACTGAGGCCTCGGAATCGGGCTTGGGCCTGGGCTGTCGATCCTTATCCCTACGCTTTTTGTGCACGCCGGTAGTCGGAAGCTCCGACGGCATGTTATAATTAAATTTTCTGCCAAAAAAGTGTCATGCGAAATCAAATCGTCTTTTAATAGTACGTTTATTAAATCTAGCACAAAAACAACAAGAAGTGACGTTGTGATCAGGGCCTAGGCAAGGTATGCAATAAGAATGAAAATCCTTATGAGGTATTTGCTTCCCACAAGAAATACAATTGTTAACTTTTTCTGACATCGGACTGAGGCAAGAAAAGTTTCCCCAACGGGGTACTTAGCTTTATAGAAGACTTCGGTCTGAAATTCAAATTTGAAAATCACAGGAGTCGGCCGACCGGCACTTGCGAACTGCTTCTGCTTCGGGCACCGCGCGTCAAGAAAGACTGGGGAAAATGGCGTCGGTTGCAATATATGTACCCCTGGCGCACTGACATCAGGGATGAGGCGACTGCAACTGACGTCGGACCAAGACTTTGGAAATCCGGCTGACTGCGGGACCGCCTGACGACAGGATAACCCAAGTGTAATGACTGCAGCAGGGTAAAACGATGAACATCTTTTGTTACCGCCTTTCCCTTCCTTTGGTCAGCATATGATACAAACAGTTGGTCTGACTTTCTGTATTCCTTCGTCCTAAGTAAAATCTCAGCTGCCTGTGGATGTCCAATTTGTGCAGCATGTATTCCAACTTACTGGAGTGATTTTTGAAGAAGGTGGGTAGTTCAATCGATTGATTAATATTTTGGACCGAACAAATCTTTGGAAGGAAGGATGGATTAGTGCGCAATATTACCCTATCTGGATGAAATATCATATATGGGGGCAGGACAGATAACGCTTGCAACTCTGAAACCCTCCGGGCAGAAGTGATGGCAACCAGAAAAAGTGTCCTCCACAATAAAAATTTAAGAAGGGTTGTGGTGGCTGGTTCGAATGGGGGCAACATGAGCTGTGATAACATCAGGTTAAGATTCCATGGGGCCACTGGATTATGAAAGGGGGAACGGAGGTGAAAGGTACCTTTCATAAAGGCTTTGCAAAGTCTGTGGGACATGAGGGAAGTATCTCCCTGGCCAACATGAAAATTAGATATAGCCGCAAGTTGTACCCTTATCGTGGAAGTTGATGCTCCTTCATGAAAAAGTGTAGAAAAAAACTCTAATATCTTGTGAACTGGAGCCCCTGACGGATCTATACCCTGCTGTGAGGCCCAGTACGCAAAACGTTTCCATTTGCTGTTGTATAGCTCCCTTGTGGATGGCTTGTGGGAAGATACAATTATGTGTTGAACTGCAGGGGACAATAAATCTGACCTGGCTAAGATGGAAAGCGGAGCAGCCAAGCTGTCAGTTTGAGGGACTTGAGAGATGTGTGAGGAACTCCCGACGAGTGTGCCAACAGATCTGGCACTGGGTCCAGAATCCACGGTTCCTCCACCTGATGAGTTTGAAGGAAGGGGAACCAGATTTGTCGAGGCCAGAATGGGGCTATCAGAATTATGGTCCTTTCCAGATGTTTGGCTTTCTGCAGGAATTTGGGAATTAGCGGAACAGGGGGAAAAGCGTAAAGGAGACCCGGGGGCCAATCTTGCACAAGTGCGTCCCTGGGGGCACCCCCCAGAGGGGGTAGTAGGGCAAAGTAGCTTCTGTATTTGGCATTCAATGGGGATGCAAATCGGTCGCAGCAAGGCTGGCCCCATCTGTGGAAAATCTTTTCCGCGACTTGAGATTTGAGGGACCACTCGTGGGGCAACAGGATGGCTCTGCTCAACCTGTCCGCAATGACGCTGGATGTCCCCGGGATGTGCGTTGCTATGAGAAAGCGTCCAGTAGACACAGCCCATTGCCAAATCCTGAGGGCCTCTCTGCACAATGGATAAGTCCTGGTTCCTCCTTGTTTGTTTATGTACCAGACTACTGACATGTTTTCCGTCTGAACTGTCATTGTTCCCAGAGGTAAGGACTTGTGAAAGTGTTGCAACGCAAGAAACACTGCCCTCAGCTCTAGGACACTGATGTGCAGGTTGTACTCCAAGTTGGACCATTGACCTTGGACTATTCTTCCCTGAAAAAGTCCCCCCCACCCTATCAGGGAAGTGTCCGTGGTTAAGGTAGCTATAGGACTGGGCAACACAAACGGTCGGCCTACTGTTAGGTCCTGACTGTGCATCCACCATAGGAGATCCCATTTGCAGGAGTTCGTGATTAAGATCTTGTGAGATAGTGGAAGTTGTAGGTACGACCACTGAGCGAATAGCATCCATTGAAGGATCCTCATATGCATCCTGCCTAGGGGAACTACGATAAGAGTGGCTACCAACATTCCTAGTACTCTCAAGATTTGTTGAGCAAGGACTCTCTTGCTCTGAAGAAGGATAGAAATTTGATTTCTGAGGGCTGATACTCTTAGTGGGGGGAGATTGATTCTTGCCAGGGAAGTGTCTAACTCTGCCCCTATAAATGAGATACGCTGTGAGAGTGATAAGACAGATTTTCCAAAATTGACTGTTATGCCCAGAGAAGAGCAAAGGTTGATGATGTAATCCCTGGCTTGTACAAGACGATACTCGGTGGTGGCAGACAGGAGCCAGTTGTCTAGGTAAGGAAACACTCAGAATCCCATTTGCCTCAGGTGAGACGCTACTACTGCCATGCGTTTGGTGAACACCCTGGGGGCTGAGGTGAGGCCAAAGGGCAGAGCACGAAACTGGAAGTGACTGGCTCCCAGCCGGAAGAGCAGGTGATCTCTGGACGCTCTGGCCATCTTGGTATGGTAGTACGCGTCTTTGAGATCTATAGAGCACATCCAGTTGCCGTCCTGTGGGAAAGGAAGGATCGACTGTAGCGTGACCATTCGGAACTTTTCCTTTTTCACGAAAGTGCTGAGTCTGCTGAGGTCCAAAATTGGCCTCCAGTCCCCTGTTTTCTTTGGAACAAAAAAGAACCTTGAGTAAGTTCCGGATCCTTTCTGGTCCGCCGGGACTGGTTGGATGACTGTTTTCGAGCAGCCACTTTTTATTTCTACGGCTGCCTGGTCTCGCAGACTGGGTGGAATATCTGGGAGTTTCTTGGGGGCAGGTGGAATTTTTATGAATGGAATAGTGTAGCCTCTGGTAACTATGCTTTTTACCCAGGAATCCGATGTAAGATTTAGCCAGGCCACTGGGTATAAAGCCAAATGACCCCCGACTGCCTCCAGAGTAGGACAGCCGGGCATGCACTCAGGAGTGCTGAAAGGGCTTCCCAGAGAACGTATCTCTGTCACCCTGATTCTGCGGACCGCCTCTGCCGCCTGGACGGCGTCTTCCATTTCTTCCCCCTCCTCTGCCTCTGGAGGGGGCATCACTCTGTGTGGGCTGAAAGGATCCCTGAGTCTTTCGGAACCACATTTTTCCACCTCTTGGACCTTTGGGGTATGGTCTAGATAGGGCGGAAAAATGGACCCCTACGGCAGACAGGGTCTTCCCTTCTTGCTTGCACCTAGTGAGAGTCCTTTACTTTGGGACCAAACAGTGAGGCACCATCAAAAGGGGCGTTAGCAAAGGAAGACTTGAAGGCTTCCGCAAAGGAGCATAGGCGCAGCCAGGATTGTCTCCTCAGAGCAATTGCGGAGGCTGCCGCCCTACTCGAACCTTCGGCTGCATATGAAATGAGCCTCATGGACAAGTTAACTATGGAGTTGAGGGTGTTAAGGTGAGCTGTCACTTTCTCAGAGACAGCAGCATCTGTATTGCCCTGGAGAGTATCTCCCAGTTCCTTGAGGAGATCTCTCTGTAGACGTGTGAAATGCATAAAGTAGTTCAGCGATCGCATGGAAAAAGTCGCAGAACTAAACACGCGCTTCCCATATCTGTCCATCATCCTAGAATCCTTATTAGGAGGATGAACAGAGGAAGATGATTCGGACATTTCCTTCTTAGTGGCTGCCGCCACCACCATAGTATCCACTGGCACTCCTTTAGTCAGAAAGCTTTTTCTTGAGGAGCCGTGATGTACTTGTTGGGTCTGCGGGGGACCGGTTCCACTGTATCAGGTGTCTCCCACTCCCTTCGCGCCATCAGGTCCACGAGTTCGTTAAAGGGAGGGGTCACCCAGGAGGTAGAAGGTTGAGCCCCAAATGCCTTCAGCAATACCGATTCGTCTACAAAAGGGGCAAGGGTCTGCCAGTCTCCCCTCTGTTTCAAGATTTCCAAAATATCAGCAAAAGAGACATCTTCAGAGGGGGACCGTGGGGACCCTTCTGCTTCATCCAAATCGGTATCAGATGTCAGAGATTCTTGTGGGGAATCAATGTGTCTCCTCTTGCACAATCTTTTCCTCGGTACATCCTCAGAGGGGGCTTCTGGGGAGGCATCCGAGGAACCAGGGGTGCCCTCTGGGGCTGTCTGAGGCATTGGGACTCGATGCTTGGTAGGAACCGAAGGTACAGAAGCAGAACGTGGACCCTTTGGGGGAGGAGAAAAAGATGCCGATGACGTATGTGTCTGTTCAGACAAGGCCTTCCTCATGATGTCGAAGGCACCGGTGCCCCGGCCCGAGGATCCCATCGGTTCTGAAGAAGCCGGCAGTTTCCCCGGAACCGGGACCATGGGCTCCGACCCTGAGGACGGATACGAGCTGATCTGAGCCAAGGCCCCGAGGGGGAGAGTCGGAACCGAAAGTTCGGTTCGACTGTCCGCCCCGGAACCTAGGAAAGATCGTCGGCTCTGAGACCTCCCCCGGCTGGTTCCGAAGGTGTCGAGGTCAATGGTGCCGATAGCGCTACTGGAGGCTTCGGCACCGAGGGCTCTACAATCATCGGCTCTTCTATTCCTGGCTCCGACGACTCGACAGGTCTCGGAGGAGGATTTGTCTCGGGGGTGGGAAGAGCCTCGAGTTTCGAAACCAATTGGGACGAAACTTCGAATAATTTGGACAGAGCCGAGTTCTCCATTAGCTTCTGTACCACTCGGTCCACGTCGGGAGTCGGAAAGCGGCCTCGAAGAATGGGTCGAAGGGGCCGAAGCCGTCACCGAGCGAAGGATTGAAGGCGGTGGTACCTCCGATACCGGCTCCAATACCTGAGTCTCGATAAGAGATAAGCATTCGACACCCGACCCCGAGGTCTTTGGAGCCGGTGTCCGAATCTGAAAAGAGGTGCTCGAAGCCGAGGACATAGGCTCCGACACTCTTGAAGACATGGACCCCTTCGAAGACTTGGACACTTATTCAGTCTTATCCAGGGCCTCCTGAAATTCGTGTTTTAATAACCCTCTGTCCACCAACTTCTTGCGCCTTTCTAGCATGACCCTCCCACTGAAGGAATGACAGATGGAACAGTCTTCCTGCAAGTGGAGAGGGCCAAGGCAGTAGACGCAGGAAGAATGGTTATCAGTAATGGACATCTTTTGTCCACACTGACACCTTTTAAAGCCTGACTTGGCTTTTTCAGACATACTACTAATACCTAGTAAACAAATTACTAACAACACACTTATATGTATATAAATATAATAACACACTATAACACTAAAAGTATGAATAATTCTTATCTCTAAATATATATAAAAAGAGAAGAATAAGTTAAGGCAGAAATTAACAATTTAAACCCTACTGTCAGTCCTGGCAGAATTACAACAAGGCCTTAACTAAGGTAAAAAAATTCTAAACTATTTAAAACTACTTTAACTATTGAAAAACACACTCTCTAATAAACTATCACACTAATAAACTACTTTTTAACTACTTTTAACTACTTTTAACAACTACAACTTCAAAAAGGATAGTATAAAGAATGAAAAAATACTGGCCCGAGCCTCTCACGATGCGATCTGCTGCTAGCAGCAAACTAGATCGGTAGGTTAGCACAGGAGGATCATGGGATAGAACTGTGCCTCGAGCTTTCTCGAAGATGCTGAGCTGGTGATGTGGCCGACTCGGAGCCGAACCCATGTGTAAGAACAAACGGCGAGATCGAACAATTTCACATTTAGTGTTTCCAGGATGTGGCAATGTTGAGTCCAAACACTTTTTAGATACCATTGTAGTTTCCTCATATGCAGTCTTGCATATGGAATTAGCAGAATGCAGGATGCCATGAAGACCAAAGCCTGCAGAATTTTTCTTGCAGATAACTGGGTCTTTGTTGCCAACATTTCGAAGTAAGAAGTCAGTTGCCTTTGCTTGTCTGGCGTGAGATAAGCCATCTGGGCAGTTGTATTTATCCTTGCACCCAGGAATATTATCTCTTGAGAGGGTACCAGTTTTGATTTATTTTCGTTTACTGTATACCCTAAGCAAATTAGTAATCTTTTTACAAACGCCAGATGCTTCAGTATAATGTCCTTGTTCTCTGCTTGAATAAGGCAGTTGTCCAAGTAAGGATATATTTGAATTCCTCTTTGCCTGCAGAATGCAATTACTGGTGCCAGGCATTTTGTGAAGACCCTGGGCGCAGTAGATAAGCCAAAGGGCAGTGCAGAGAATTGGTAGTGCATTGAGCCAGCTATGAATCTGAGGTATCTTCTGCAAGATTGTCTGATTGGGAGGTCCAAGGTTAGAAGCCAAGCCTTCTTGCCCAGCATGGGTAGAAGCTGCTGCAGAGTCAACCTTTTGAATTTTGGAACGTCCAGAGAAGTGTTTAGAATACACAGGTCCAGTATTGGTCTCCAGGCTTTGTCCTTTCTGTGTGCCAAGAACAGTCTTGAGTAAAATCCTTTTTATAAACTACGGTCGTCAGCTGTTCCGACGGCATTATATAATTAAATCTTCGGCCAAAGTAATGAAAGGCAAAATCGTACCAACGCTTAATAGTGCGTTGGTTAAATCTAAAACCGACAGCTAGCAACGTTGTGGTCAGGGCCTAGGCAAGGAATACAGTAAGAATGAAAATCCTTATGAGGTATTTGCTTCCCACAAGAAATACAATTGTTAACTTTTTCTGACATTGGTCTGGAGCAAGAAAAAAGTTTCCCCAATGGGGTACTTAGCTTTAATGAAGACTTCAGATCTGAAATTCGATTTAGAAAATCTCAGGAGTCGGCCGACCGGCACTTGCGAACTGCTTTTGCTTCGGGCACTGCACGGCAAGAAAGACTGAAGAAAATGGCATCAGCTGCATCTTTTATATCCCTGGCGCACTGACGTCAGGGAAGAGGCGACAGCAACCGACGCCGGACCAGGACTTTGGAATTCAGGCCAATTGCGGGTAGCCTGCCAGCAGGATAACCCAAGTGTAATGACTGCAACAGTGAAACACGATGAACATCCTTGGCCTTTTTGTTCTGCAGGAACATGCTCTACTGCCCTCATGGAGAGCAAGGAAAGGACTTGCTTTTGCGCCGCTGCCCACTGGTTTTGAGGTAGAGCTGGGAACCCTTTTGGAGTTGCAATGGTGTGGAAAGAAAATTTGTATCCCTGGGACACTATGTTGAGAAACCAGTGGTCGTTGGTAATGGTGGCCCAGGTGTTTGCATGAAGGGAGAGTTTGCCTCCTAGGGGTAAGTGGAGGAGGGCAGAGGGAAAGGGTGGGGGAGGAGAGTCATTACAAGTTCTTACCATAAGGGTGTGGCTTAGAACTCCCAGGTTTAGAAGTGGAGGTAGTCAACTGCTTAGATCTCTGCATTCCCTGTGGCTGTTGTCTGTGGGGTCTGGCTCCCCGGGGTCTGGGCTGAACTGATCTTGTGGGAGCAGGAAAGGACCAGTGCTTGGAGGGACAATGCCTGCTGAACCTGGGTGGCTGGACCTGTAAGAAATCCTTAACTGTCTGCATAGATTTTGTTTTTTCTTCCATCCTTTTTAAGACCTCTTCTGCCTTAGTGCCAAATAAGTTGTCTTTGTGCAAGGAGGCATCCAACAATTTAGATTTAACATGGTCTGACAAGGGCTGTTCCTTAAGGACAGAACCAGTGACTGCTGCCCTGCAAGAAGCTTCTAGGGAGTCAAAACCACAGAGCAAGGTGTGTTTAGTTACTTGACTTGCAGAATGCATTAACTCTTGTAACTCCTTAGATTCTGCACAAGCAGGAAAGGAAGACATTTTTTGTTTGAAGAGTTCTGGGGTATGTTGCTGAAATTTTAGCATATGGAATTGACAATTTAGTGCTCTGAAAGCAAGAGTAGCTGAGGTGTATACTTTTTTACCCATCTGTCTAGTGCTCGGGAATCCCTATCTGAGGGGGTGGGATTCTTAGCAGAGGTTGCTTTAATTCCTTTAGGCCCTTGAGGAATTACGTCAGGGTCAGCAGAAGGATCTTTAAAAAGAAATTTGTGCGAGTCAGGAACTCTGTAATACCAGTCTGGTTTTCTGGGTGCAGGAGGGAGGGTGTCAGGAATTAAGATGGATAACAGGAAAACATCCTCCACAACATCCAGGACTGAGGGGATGGCAAGGGGTCTGTGCTGTGGAACATCTAAGAATTCCCTGAGTCTCTTTTGGGTAGTCCTGACTTTCCCACTGGAAATGCACTGTTAAGGTGTGAAGGGTTTCCCCAAAGAAAAAATCCTTTGGGGGAGAAGCTGAAGGAATGGAATCCTCTGCATCAGAATCCTCATAAGCAGAGAGGGGTTGCATGTCTTCATACTCAGATGCATCAGTGTCTTCGGACTCCTGCTTAGACAAAACTACAGGGGACAGATCTCTTTTTCTTTTGGAAGGGATAGCTTGGCTTCTTCTGATCAGCATAAGGTCTTCTGCCATTTTAAGCATTTGAGACTGAGGCAAGGAAGCAGGTGCCTGAGATTGGGTCGTCGGTTTCTTGGGTGTGGTTCGTAACCTGGGCCTAAGAAACTCAGTAGTTTTCGAAAGAACGGTAGTCCCGAAAGACGTCGTCAGTTTGTGTCCAGAATTGGTAGTGCGAAGGACTTCCTCGGAAGCCGGTGCCTGTTCAGCGGCTCCGGAACCATCCAAAGTAGAGACAACTGCAGGATCCTTAGCTGAAGAAGAGTTTTGCGGCATTCCGGACTCCGAAAGGGTCTCTGTAGCGGCCTGCAAATCCACAGAAGTGGGCATCAGGGGCTGCGAAAGCGGCTCACTGAGGACTGGAGAACTGATGACTAGCTTAATGGAAGCGTCGTCGGTAGGTTTGGACCTGTGCAGTCTCTGTCTTTACCTTTATGTGTTTTTGGAAGATCTGCTGTCGGATGGCTTACCGAAGCCATATTGGAATTCGAGGACTGTAAGCGAAAATATCTAGCTGCAATAAGGGCCTGATGACGTATAGTCTGGTGTTGAACAAAGCACAGAAGTGACAGCGGGGATGTCGTGGTCTGGGCCTAAGCAAGTGACGCAGTAAGAATGAAAGTCTCAGTGTGGTATTTGCTTTCCACAGGCGAGACAATTGTTAACTTTTTCTGACATCAGTTAGTGCAAGAAAAAAGGATCCCCAATGGGGTACTTAGCTTTAGAAGACTTCATCTTCAATTCGGAAAACGAAACTCAGGTAGTGGCCGATTGGCAGTCGTGTGAACTGTTCTGCTTTGGGCTCCACGGCAAGAAAGACTGATATAATGGCGTTGGCTGCCTTACTTATACTACTGACGACCTGACGTCAGTCCTGAAGCAACAGCAACTGACGCAGAAATACTAAGCCTCTGGTATTCGGGCCGGCCGAGGGCTACTCTGGCAGGGATAACCCAAATGTGATGACTGCAACAGTGAAACACGAAGAACACCTAGGACAGATTTTAGAGTAGCAGACTGTGGTTGCGAAGACCCAAAGGAAGGAGGTTTTGAAGACATAATAGCTTTGAATAACTCTTGGTAGACATCCATCCACCCCTTCTCTCTAACTGTTGAGGGGGAGGTCGCATGCTTAGTCTTTTTTTTTATTCCTTTTAGGCGTGATGTCCACTTAAAGAGATGGGGAAGTCTGGAACCATGTCTGACCAGTATTAGATAGCCTGGAATTTCTTCCCTAACTAAATTTGAGGGAGACCGTGCAGTCCTTGTGAAACGATAAGACAACAGTTTTTTGGCTGTATCAGGAGTCTGCAAGGCCTTAGCAGCCATATCAGCATCTGGTGAGGTCTTGGTAGCGAGAAACTGAAAAGTGGCCTGGCATAATGTGGGTTATAAAACTTCATTAGGCACGTTGGGATCAGAAATACTGGTCTGCGGATCTATTTGAGGTCTCTTAACAATTTTGTTCAGTGGCAGTGGGACATCCAGGGATGCAGAGTCAGCCATTTAGGACTGGGCTATGTGTTTAAGATGCTGGGTCTCGAGAAAGGTGTTGAGAGTAGAAAGCCTAGAGCTAAGGTTTTTGAAGCGAATTACTACAGCACAAAATTTGTGACAGTGTTCCAGGTCTAGGCAAAAAAGTCACCGGGCATGGAAGTCCTTGTATGGTACTTGCCTACTGCACTAGCACTTACCCCTCCTAGATGACATTAAAATTTTAACAAAAAAATCTTAAGATACAAACGAAGGTTCCCCAATGGGGCACTTATCTGCATAAATGAATGAAGCAAAGGTACCAACAACCAAATAATGAACAGTCCGACAGATGCATGACCTCTGTTCAGGCTGGTGGTGAGACAGTCTGTAGATTCATGCTCAAATGTCCGTCTTTATACCACAATGAATGGGGGCAAGCAGATTAAATACTGATACAGTTGGTCATTTTAATCAAATGTCTGATATGACAAAAGAATTTAAGGAAAGGGGTTATGATTCCATAATGCTGGATAAGAATAGGGAAGAAGTCCTGAAAGAAAGAAATATTAAGGCTAAACCTTTTTATTTTGTAGGTAACAGTATACCCAGTAGAGTTCCTAGAGATAAGCATGTTACAGCTTTACTTTATCTAACTGCTTATAGTAGATGTACTGATGCAGTTAAAAAAATATTTTAATAATTGGAGTATTTTGAAAACTCTATCAGATCTTAGATGATTTAGAGGAGAGGAGCCGTCCTTTGCCTATAGGAATTTCCCGAATTTGAACAGCCAGCTATATTACAAGGATATGGTCTGTAATAAGGATTCTCTGGTCTATATCAGGTTACCGAAATGTAATTCCAGTGAATGCCTATTCATCAACACCTAATCAGCGAAAATCACGTCAACAGTTTAATGAATTTACTAAGGGCAATGAAATGGATGCCCAAAAGTTCAACAGACCATCTTGCAGTTGACCTGACCCCACCCAAGTGGGGGACTTTGCTCCCTACACCCTCTATCATGGGGGGCTGCACCCTACCCCACCCCCTAACTTTATATACCAACTCCGAGATCACACTACAGTGGAGAAAATGGCAAAGTTCTGTAGTTGTCCTTTGTGCTTCGGCCAACTATTTTGTTGCCCTCAGTAAATTCAGCTAATCGCCGAAGCGATTTTCGCTGATTACAGGCTGATGATTAGGTGTTCGCTGGAATAACATTTCAGCGACCTAATACAGAACCGGATTCACAGGTCATTAGTAAACCTGGTACATATCCATGTTTCACTTTTTCTTGCTGCAATGTTATCTGCAGTGATCATATTTTTAGACAGCCTATGCCTGGTAAAAAGTATGTTTTTAGATGTATTGCAAAGTGTAATACTCCCTTCATTGTTTGTTTATTTGGCTCCCTGTAAAAGTTGTGCATGTTTTTACATGGACAAATCAGTTAGGTTAAAAGATAGAATTACTGAGCATAAATCGGACATTTGTAGGAATGTCATGGTGAATGTGCTGGTTAAGCATTTTATTGTGAAAGGGAATCAACATAATTTTAATTTTGTGTTTCGGAATGTATCTGAGGTCTCAAACATCTGTCCTATAGAACTCCAGCTCTATTCAGTCGCTATCAGCTGCTCAGAGGTGACCTTTGCCTAACATACAAGGCCATGTCAAACCCAGATTTGATGAATATGCTTCACCTCAAAAATCTAGATCCGTCAGAGCCCACAAGGGGGAGACTTAAACCTAAACACGGCTATTAATAGGGGGACGGAGGAGGATAGATTCATCACCCAAAGACTCCCTATGCTGTGGAATAAAATTGGCCTTGTTCAAGAGAAATCTTGACCAATGGATGGGAGATGGATTACCTCAGTGTCACTGCTCAACAGAGGCACAGCAAAATAATGGGTATAGTTCCCCATACTAAAGGGGTGGCGAAAGCACAAAAAAACTATGGGCTAGGCTTGTAAATGCCCTCGGGCAGATAGCCTAGTATGAACCTATGAACCTATGAACCTATGAGTGATTGACATACCCACTAAAAGCTTAAGGGGTGGTGATATGGACAATAAGTTAGAATTAAGGAAGTATGACTGGATAGTGAGTTTGCGTGCAGACCATACACCAGGAATAAATAAAATGGTTAGTATTAAACCTGTTTTAATACAGAAACAATGTTTGAAATTAATAATTTTAAAATTTTGAATTTTCTTATGAATGGAAAAAATTCTGTTTTTCTTCTTTTATATTTAACACAATGTGATTTCTTGACAATTGACTGAATTAATAATTGACTAGGTTTTAGATTGGTTGAGCTGTGTTTTGGAACTTTACTGATTTGTACTTAACTGAATGGCATTTATTCACTTTATACTACACTGAAGAAGGATTGTATATCTGAAAGCTTTGTTTTTTTAATACAGTGCTTGGCACTACATTGCTGCTGTTTTGTTTTGAAGTACAAGTCTTCTCAACTCAGAAAGACAGGAACAGCAATATGCTTTTACGTGCTGAATTCCTGCTTTTATTTATTGTTTTCATGTTGACAACCATAACATGTCATGAGATGAGCTAAGGAATTTCTAATACATAAATACATATTTGTACAGGGAAAAAACAAACAATAACAATCTATCATGAAGTTCTTCATAAACTACTAGGATATTTTAAGGAAAAATAAATCAACAGCCACACCTTTTCTGTTATCTCCTTTATTGATGATACTGTTGTCACATCAAAGTGGCCGCTTCTTCTTTTGTAGTCGATGAATAAACAGTCCTTTACTCCACGTTCAATTGCTTGCTGAGAAGCTTTCATCATTTCTAATAAACAAATGCAAAACCAAAGTTAAAATTACTTACAAAGAAAAACAGTAAAACAAATTTACTCATAGTTTAGTGGGGAAATTCACATCTATCTTCATGCCACACACTTTAAAAACCAAATACATAGTAAAGTGAGTATAAGTATAATCACTCTTAAAAAGACACTGCATAAACAAAACTGGGTAAAAGTCAAATACAAAATTCCTACCAGACAAAACTCTAAATTCAATATTTAAGAACTAACAGTGCTAAAATTGTGATTGTAGAACTGTTCTCCCTGGGCCTCTGAAAATGGGTACTTTCCTGGCTCAGTTGGACTTTTCTGGTAAACAAATGTCAAACAAATAAATAAAATGTAATTATTATTATTACAGGTGTAAAAACGCTGGAGACATATGTTTTCTCTGTTCTGATAAAAAAAAAAAAAAAAAAAAATGAAGGTACATCTGTAATGAAAATGGCAATTCACTAAAGATGTAGCTTCATTTTTATATCAATACAGGAAAAGGTGTAGGTGTCTCCAGTTTTGTACACCTGTAATTCAGAATATTTTCATATATGCTGCTTCCCGTTTAGCATGTGACATATATAAGTAAAGTTGAAAGGAATATGATGCCTGAACATCTTTAAGATACACAAACATAAGACAATAACTTTAGTGGCTAACTTAAAATGTAAGAAGGAGTACAGTTCGACTGCAGTTTGACTAATCAGCAGCAGTATGAGGCAGATTTTGCTGAAACTGCTGCCCTCTCTTCACTGTTTTGTGAACATGGAGTTGGTTTATAAACGTTGGGAGTGTCTCCTCCCACGTGGGAGGAGGGGGTTGTCTTCTCTGCAAAAAAAGCTTTTTTTTCTATTTGTTGAAAGTGGATTTCAGTGAATATTATCACACTACTGTCTGTCAGGGGAAATATCGTGAAACAAATAATCCTGAATCCATTTAAGGATAGCATAGTGTGTTGTTTTATTTCATGTTTTACACTTCAAAGTCAATGAGCAAGGTGGTAACACAGGCATCTCACTTGATTGTAGGCAGTACCAATGACAAATTCTGTGAATGCCTGCATACCACAAGGACTGAATTTTAGTGTCAACTTTAAGAGTAATTTAAACAAGAAACAGTTGCAGCTTACATACTAAATTTTGGAGTATTGTTTAATAGGATTTTTTATGTCATTTGCACTCAACTTTCTTTCATAAAAAGATCTTTAATGGTAGTAGGAAGTTTCATTGATTATAGTCATTTTAACATGCAACTATGTTTTACACATATGTATATATCTATACCTATCTATCCATACACTGTATATATATATATATATATATATATATATATATATATATATATATATATATAGACAGACACACACGTATATACATGTACATATTAAAAAGCTAAATGTGTCCATGTGCGTCTGTGCATGTATGCACACACATATGTGCATGTGTAATCTTTATCACCTTTTGTCTGATGAAGTCTCTGTTGAATGTGCTAAGACAGAAAAGTACTAATGTATTTAACTAAATATTTATATTTTCACTTCACACGAACTTTTACTTTCCACATTTTATCTGGCTAGTTTTAAATGCCATTTTTTAGTTGACACTGACTTGTGACATTTCAGTTACCAACACAGAAATAAGCATTTATTATAAGCCAGCTTTTGTCACAAAATGGTGACAGAGCAGACAGCATGACTTGCTAAAGATACAGGGTGAAACAAACAAGGAGGTAATGGAATGACAGTGAGTCTCTAGTGCATTTCAGAATTATGTCAGACAGTGTTCTACTGGTGCTGGCCAGCATTCATGGAGACTAGATAAAGCAAGAGGAGCACCCTGACTGGTGGCTTAATATTTCACCGAAGAGCTACAAAATAGTATTCAATGGTCCAGGCAGCAAAACAGTTCATGTGTTGCAAAAATGAGATTTTGCACATGTACGTCTGCTTTTTGTAGTACAAAAAGTAACACAAGAAAATGGTACATGGGTGGGACAGATGGGGTGACTGACCTGGGCATTACCTTCTAGGTGGTGTTGAACAAGTTGACAGTTTATAAGCTGCCATTAGCAAAGATCTTTTTATTTATCTTTTGTTGACTGGGTTAGTCCCTCTAGGCTAGCAGCCTCTTTTAAGAGCTAGACCTAAGTTGGTATTTGCACTCCTAGGGGAAATTTGGCCAGGGAATGGGGGAACTTCCCCTACTTGCGATTGTGCGGGGACACTACTGCTAGTGATGTGAACAACTTCCTGCTTCCATTCTGCACGTGTGGGTGGCTTGGAGAAGCGGGCAATGGTGACTATATGCAAGGTACATGTTGGAGCGGAGAAACAGTGTAAGTATGGAGTTGGCGAAGCATGTTCAAGAGTGGTCTCATTAGACAAAGAAAGCATGCCGGAGGAAGTTGAGAAGTTTTTTGCTTCAGAGAAGGGTGAGGTGAAAGAGGTGAAGAAAAGGAAGGTTGTCGGACCCTCACAAAATTCGGAGTGCTTGTTTCAGAAAAGGCTGTTCGAGAGTGATAGTGAAGCATGGCAAGGATGTATTTTTACAACCCTCCAATCAAGAGGGTTGTGGGATGTCTACTTGAGAGATATGTTGAGCCAGAGTGAACCGGGCAGGGAGATGACATCATTGTGGGGTGAAATTATGGACAAGATACAACAGGAGGAAGTGAAAGAGATAGAAACAAAGAAAAGAAATCATATGCTCAAAAGGTAACAAAAGGAAGGACAGAAGCAAGTGGAAGAAAAGAGAGAGATGATAAGAAATAAATTCATGGCAAGGCTGAGCAGCAGAGAGAGAAAAAGAGCTCAAAAGGTATGAGGTTCGGGACACTGTAATTGCAGCTTTTGATGTGTCACCAAAAAAGTAAGAGTTTTTATGCATATTAATAGAGAGACAGGACAGTACATGAAAGAACTCTTAGAAAAGTTTGAAAGCAAAAAAGACTGCAGTCCTTGAAATGCGTATGCACTAAAAACACTTAAAGAGAGAAAAACAAATGGTTCATTGTGCAACTTTAAACTGATGTTGAGAGAGAAGTGTTAAAAGATTACTTAAAGAATGTATGTGGAGAACTGATGGACATTACACAATTTATGATAAGAGGATTATGGGCTGAGGGATGTGACTGTGGAGTAATTTTAAAAATGGAAAATGAATGCATATATCAAGTGTGATAAATGTAGAAGGAAGCAGAGATTACGTTAAATACAGGGGACAACCAAAAACATACTTTTTTGAGGAAAAGATGACCATTTCATTACTAACTGTGATAAAAAAAAAGTTTCATTTGTGAAAAGCCAGTGCAAGAAGATAAAAAGTGTGACATGATATCTAAAACGTGGGAAAATGGGACATGCATGGATGGATTGTGACAAAAATATAGAAGTTAAAGAACAAGAACAAACACAAAAATATGCAGACAGAAGTGCAGAAAAATAATATGGACAGCAGACTGATAATAAAGAAGAGAAAGTAGATGAAAAAAAGTAAAGAATGAAGTGGAAGAACAGGTACAAGAAACAAGAGAAAATGAAAATGCAAACTGGACAGTGGTGAGAAATAAAAATAATTATATATGCAAAAGGGGGAAAGGCAGAAAAACGTTTAAGAGTGTAGTTGTGAAAGAAAATAAAGATAAAGGGTAAATGTGAAAAGAGGTAGCAAAAGTGTATTAAAAGGAAGGTGAGAATCTTAACTATAAATATTAATAGTACAAAGAATATTAAAACAAAAGCAGATGTTTTAGAATGGTGTGTATCTTTAGATATGCATATAATTATAGCAGAAAAACAAGATGATATTAGAAGAAGAAAGGTTACAAACTGAAAAACGATGGGGTGGAAACATTATCTGGAATGTGGGACAAGAAGCACATTCAGGTATTTCAATGTTATGTAATGAAACAATAAAAGTTTTAAATTACATTATTGTGGAATTACGTAGAACAATAGTAATAATACATGTAAGATGGAAGAAAGGTGTGTATAGAATTATTGCAATTTATGAGTATGTTATGATGAAAGAAAGAGAGATAATGTTTAAAAACATCTTAAACCATGCAGGAGTGAATACGGAAATAATATTAGTGGGAGATTTCAACTGTAATTTAAGGAAAAGAAGAAATGTAGGACGTGATGTTAGGAAGGTAAACAGTGGCAAGTTATATATAGTGCATGAGAAACACTGGACTTACAAAAGAAAAAGACAAAACAGAAATTGATTACTTTGTAATATCTAATAACGTTAAAGTAGTACAGGGAGGAATAAAGGAAACATGATTTACAGATCATATAGATATATGGGTAGATGTGCAAGAAAAGGAGGGATATATAAGATTAGATAATGGCATAAAGAGACAATGAAAAAAAAAAGACTTGGACGAGGATGACAGAAAGAGATCAACCAGTTATAGAATGATCATGTGAATGTGAGAACTTTTTATAAACACTGGACAAATCGGTGGATAAGTTTTAAAGTAAAATATAAAAGGTGTTTTCTAGAATATCAGGTAATGAGAATGAGGAAAGAAAAATTAAAATATAAGCAACTGAGTCAGGAGGTGTCTAAGGAAGTAATAGAAAAAAGATAAGTGCTTATGAAAAGGTGAAAGAAGTTACATGAGATGAATCAGAAAAAGATTAAAAAATGTTACATAAGCAAAGATATTTTTTTACAAGGGAAGAAAGAGGAGGTAGCACTGAATTTAAATAAAACTGTAAGAGAAAATGAGAGATAAGAGTATTGAAGAATAATGAAGGAGAGATAGCTAATACACACAAAAGTACTTGAAAAAATAAAGTATATAGAAAATACATTTAAAAGATGGATACAAAAGAGAGGCAGAAATGGAAAATTAAAAAAAATTATGTAAAGAGGATAATAGGAATATGGAAAAAATACAAGGGTAGATGAACTTAATGTAATTTTAAAGGAATTACACATTGAAAAAGTCACAGGAATGGATGGCATTGAGTATTATATGTATTGCAATACAGAAGAATGGCAAAAAGTGTATTTCATTGAAGTATTAAATAAATGGTGAGGAAAGTACAGTTGTGTACCTACCATAAATGTAGATGTTCGAATGTATTCACTGTTGCAGTCATTACACTTGGGTTATCCTGCTGGCAGGCCACCCGCAGTCGGCCTGAACTCCAAAGTCCTGGTCCTGCGTCGGTTGCTATCGTCTTTTCCCTGACGTCAGTGTGCCAGGGGTATAAAAGATGCAGCCGACGCCATTTTCTTCAGTTTTTCTTGCCCCAGATGTCAGGTGCCCCCAAAGGGGTAGGCTACATTTCTGCTTATAAAAAAGCATGCACTAACATAAACATTACCTTCATCTACAAGCAAATACACCACATAGGTTGTATAGAATAGAGAAGTACACATAAGTCCCAGCAATGAAAGGGGGATGGTGGGAGGGTAACCTGGACTGCAACAGTGAATACACTCGAACATCTACATTTATGGTAGGTACACAAGTGTACTATGTTCATCGTGTTTCATTGTTGCAGTCATTACACTTGGGTTGAATCCCAAAGCTGAGGTTGGGTGGGTGGGCCTAAATAGAATTAGGAGTGGCTATAAGGCCCTGCAGAACTGCAGTGGCAAAGCCTGCTCTGGATTTAGAGTAAAGAGGTAAGTGGTAGTGCTTTGTAAAAGTGTGCACTGAAGTCCAAGTTGCAGCCTCCAAAATATCCTTGGTTGGTACTCCTCTGAGGAAGGCTGCTGAAGTGGCTCCTGCTCTGGCTGAATGTGGCCTAATGCCCTTAGGCACTGATATGCCATGTTGTGAATAGCAGAAACGAATGTAGTGGCCTATCCATTTTGAAATAGTCTGTTTTGAAACAGCTTTTCCTTGCGATCCTGCAGCATATGCCACTAAGAGTTGCTCGGTTTTTCTGAAAGCTTCAGTTTTGTCCAAGTAGAAGTGTAGCTGTCTGTGTATGTCCAATGAATGCAGAAGTCTCTCCCCTTTATTCTGTGGGTTTGGATAAAAGGTAGGCAAATGAATGGTTTGGTTAAGAGCCACAATGGACACTACCTTAGGCATAAATGTTGGGTTTGTCCTTAGAGAAACCCTGTCCGGATGGAAGATAATAAAAGGTTCCACAGCCATTAATGCCTGTAACTCTGAGACTCTTCTTGCTGAAGTTATTGCTAGGAGCAGAGCTGTTTTCCATGATAAGAATTTTATCTCAGCTGTATTGGCTGGCTCAAAAGGAGGCAGTGTGAGCTTTTCCAAGACAAAATTGAGGTCCCATGCAGGCACTGGTGCTCTCCTTGGAGGTCTTATGTTTTTGGCCCCTCTGAGGTACTGCCTTAGCAGTGGATGTGAAAAAATAGGTGGGTCCATATTGTAATGAGCTGAAATGGCAGAGTCATGGATCTTAACTGATGAGAAGGATAGGCCTTTGTCCAGGATCTCAGTTAGGTATTGTAAAATCTGAGGAATATTTGGTACAAGCGTTTCAATTCCTTGTGCCTGGTTCCAAGCACAGAATCTCTTCCATTTTTCTGCATAAGATTTTCTGGTGCTGGGCCTCATGGCCTACAAAATAACATCCATAACTGCTTTAGAGAGAGTGGTGTGTTCTGAGTGGTTATATTATCCGTCATGCAGCCAGGTTTAGGGTTCTGAGTTGGCTGTGCAGGATCTGATTGTTTTGTTGGGTCAGTAAATGAGGAATTTGAGGTAATGTCCAGGCTGGGCCTTGAGACAAGCTCTTTAGGATTGGATACCAATGCTGGCGTGGCCAGTCTGGGGCAATAAGTATCATTTTTGGCTTCTCTTGTCTGACCTTTTGGAGTACCTTGGGGAGGAGAGGCATTGGAGGAAAGGCATATACTGTAAGGGTTTTCCACCTGAATGATAGAGCATCCACTTTCCAAGCTTGTTTGTGATAAGTCCTTGTGCAGAATCTCTTTAGTTGGCAGTTGTGAGGGGAGGCAAACAGATCTATGTCTGGGCATCCCCATTTCCTTGTTATCATGCTGAAGATTTGTGGATCTAGTTTCCACTCTTGAGGATCCATGAGGTTTCTGCTTAGTTCATCTGCCAGAGTATTTGTCTTTTCTGGCAGGAATTGTGCTTGCAGGTGTACTTGATAAGTCAATGCTGTGTTCCACAAAGTCATTGCTTGTCTGCAGAGGGGGTAGGAATGTGTGCCTCCTTGCTTGTTTATGTACCACATGACTGTAGTATTGTCCGTCTTTATCAGCAGTTGTCCTGGATGAAGTAGATCCTTGAAGGCTGTCAGGGCATTCTGTACAGCTAGCATCACTTTTTGATTGATATGAAGATGCATTTGGCTTGTGGGCCATGTGCCCTGAATACATTTTCCTGCCATGTGGGCCCCCCAGGCATAATCTGATGCATCTATTGTTAGTGTCTGCCTGGCTGTGGGTAAAGTGAATGGCTGTCCCTTGCTGTGGAGACAGGCCTGTTCCCACCATCAAAACTCCTGTTGCAGGCAGGGAATGAGGGTAATTAATGTTTCCAGGCTGTGGCAATGTTGAGTCCAAACACTTTTTAGATGCCATTGTAGCTTCCTCATATGCAGTCTTGCATATGGAATTAGCAGAATGCAGGATGCCATGAAGCCCAAAGCTTGCAGAATTTTTCTTGCAGATAACTAGGTCTTTGTTGCCATCTTTTCGAAGTAAGAAGTCAGTTGCCTTTGTTTGTCTGGCGTGAGATAAGCCATCTGGGCAGTTGTATTTAAGCTTGCACCCAGGAATATGATCTCTTGAGAGGGTATCAGTTTTGATTTCTTTTCGTTTACTGTGTAACCTAGGCAAATTAGTAATCTTTTTACAAACGCCAGATGCTTCAGTAGAATGTCCTTGCTCTCTGCTTGAATAAGGCAGTCGTGCAAGTAGGGATGTATTTGAATTCCTCTTTGTTTGCAAAATGCAATTACTGGTGCCAGGCATTTTGTGAAGACCCTGGGCGCAGTAGATAAGCCAAAGGGCAGTGCAGAGAATTGGTAGTGCATTGAGCCAGCTATGAATATGAGGTATCTTCTGCAAGATTGGATGATTGGGACATGCAGGTATGCCTCTTTGAGGTCCAAAGTTACAAGCCAAGCCTTCTTGCCCAGCATGGGCAGAAGCTGCTGCAAAGTCAACATTTTGGATTTTGAAACGTCCAGAAAAGTGTTTAGAATAGACAGGTGCAGTATTGGTCTCCAGGCTTTGTCCTTTCTGGGTACCAAGAAAAGTCTTGAGTAAAATCCTTATCCCTGCTCTTGCTGTGGTACTCGCTGAATAACTTTCATGTCCATGAGAGATGAAACTTGCTTTTGTGCCTCTGCCCATTGATTGTGTGGCAGGTCTGGCATACCTTTTGCCTTTGGAAGGGTGTGAAAGTGGAACCTGTATCCCTGAGACACTATATTCAAGACCCATTTGTCCTGGGTGATTATGTGCCAATTTTGTGAAACAAGTGCTAGTTTTCCCCCTAAGGGTGCTGCCAAAAGATAAGTGCTTGGCATTGGCAGAGGAAAGTAATTGGGACTGTTTCCTATATGGCTGTGATTTGTCTTCTCCGCTTTTGGAGTTAGAAGCACCCCATTGTTTAGGCCTGTATGAGCCTTGGGGCTGGGATCTGCCTCTAGGGCGTCTGTATCTGCCTCTTTGTGGCCTGTCTAACACTGGAAAGGACCAATTCTTAGAAGGCCAGTTCCTGCTAAATCTGGGTGGCTGTACCTGTAAGAAATCCTTAACTCTCTGCATAAATTTCGCTTTATCCTCCATTTTCTTCAACACCTCTTCTGCCTTAACACCAAACAAAGTATCATTCTGTAATGGAGCATCCAATAATTTTGCTTTCACATGATCAGGTAGATTCTGTTCCTTTAACCAAGTATGCCTTCCAATGACTGTAACAGCGGCCCTGCAAGAGGCCTCCAGTGAATCAAAACCACATTGCAAAGTATGCTTTCCCACTTGTTCAGCCGCATGCAATAAATCCTGCATTTCCTTGTTTTCAGAACATTCAGAATTTGTCAACATTTTCTGTTTTAGCAGGGACATTAAGTATTGCTGATATTTAAGCATATGAAACTGACAATTTAAAGCCCTTACAGGCAAGGTAGCAGAAGTGTAAACTCCCCCCCCCCCATCTGTCCAGTGCCCTAGAATCCCCATCAGAGGGGACAAGTTTTTTTGCAGTGGAAGCCTTGACCCCTTTGGGACCCTGAGAAATAGTTTCTGGGTCAGCAGCAGGGTTTTTATATAGAAATGTATGAGAATCTGGAACCCTGTAGTATCTGTCTGGTTTAACAGGAGCTGGCGGTAAAGAGTCAGGAGACAGGCCGGACTCTGAAAATACATCATCTACAATGTCTAGAACAGGAGTAATAGCAAGAGGCTTGTGCTGAGGTAGTAAAAGAAAGCCTCCGAGCCTTTTCTTAGATTCTGAGTAATCTTGGCTCTCCCAGTGAAAATGCTCCCTCATGGTATGCAGGGTTTCCCCAAAAGAATAATCCTCCAGAGGGGAGGCTGAAGGAATAGATTCTTCAGCATCAGAATCCTCATAGGGAGAAAGAGAGTATCCCTGTTCTGAAGAGGAGTCAGAAGAAATAGAAACCTGATCAGAAGAATCATATTCTGTGTCTTGCCTAGGCCTCTTATCAGAAGGGGGATGGGAGCCCCTGATCAAAGTAATTAGGTCTTCGGCAATTTTAATCATCTGTTTCTTAGGCATGGAAGTCTGTCCTGGAGAATGCTGTACTTGTTTCTTTGTCTTTAAAGCTGTTTTAGTCTTTGTCTTGGAAGCTGAGGTTGGCTTGACATATACCTGTGTAGGTCTGAAAACACCCTCAGAAGCCGATGCCTGCTCAGCGGCTCCGGACCCATCTGAGGGACCGAGTGTCCAATACCTTGAGTATCCAGAGGCCTAGTTGTCTCCATGTGGGAGTCGGAAGTGGCCTGTGGCTCTGAGGTAGCAGGCGTCAGGGGCTGCGAAAGCGCCTCACTGAGAACCGGCGAATCGGCGACTGGGCTAGCGGAGGCCTTGTCATTGGTTTTGGACCTTGGATGCCTGTCCTTTTCCTTGCGCTTTTTATAAACTGCGGTCGTCGGCTGTTCCGACAGCATTACATAATTAAATCTTCGGCCAAAATAATGAAAGGCAAAATCGTACCAATGCTTAATAGTGCGTTGGTTAAATCTAGCACAAAACCAACAGCTAGCAACATCGTGGTCAGGGCCTAGGCAAGGAATACAGTAAGAATGAAAATCCTTATGAGGTATTTGCTTCCCACAAGAAATACAATTGTTAACTTTTTCTGACATCGGTTTGGAGCAAGAAAAAAGTTTCCCCAACGGGGTACTTAGCTTTAATGAAGACTTCGGATCTGAAATTCGAAAATCTCAGGAGTCGGCCAACCGGCACTTGCAAACTGCTTTTGCTTCGGGCACCGCACAGCAAGAAAGACCGAAGAAAATGGCGTCGGCTGCATCTTTTATACCCCTGGCGTACTGACGTCAGGGAAGAGGCGACAGCAACCCACGCCGGACCAGGACTTTGGAATTCAGGCCGACTGTGGGTAGCCTGCCAGCAGGATAACCCAAGTGTAAGAACTGCAACAGTGAAACATGATGAACACTGGAATAGTAGAAAAAGAAACATGTACAGGGGTTATAAAATTTACATGGAAAAAAGGAGAAAAAGAGGATATAAGAAACTGGAGACAAATGGTGTTGAATAATACAAATTATAAGACATTTATGAGAATACTAAAGAAAAGATTAGGAAATAGTGTAGATAAATTACTTGATGATATGAGTTTTGGTAGGAGAGGTAAAAGAAGTTGAGATTTATTATGGATACTGAGACAGGTGATAGATGAGGTTATAAATAAAACAGTGGAAGAAAAGAAGTTATGTACTGTGTTGTCCATTTTCATTCTTCCTAAACTGACTGGTTCGGACCTGATCCCTCGGATCTGACTCTGCTACTGCTACAGCTCGTGGCAACCGAAAACTCTCGAGCTTCTCCCTTGCCCGCAACGCACCAACCCCAATTACCTAAAATCACATTTGCTGCCTTAAGTAGAAAGTAAAAGATGGACATCATCATGGAGAAGCTATTATCTGGAGTTTATGTAAACAATAAAGACATGTAGGTCCTCTAAACTCTCACTCTTCCAGAAGCCTTAAGGATGGCGGTTGGTGGGAGGAAAACTGAAGAAGAATGAAAATGGACAACACAAATAGAACATTATGATGAGTATATAACTTCTTTATTTGATTCTGTTAATTTTCCTTCTGTCCTCAACTGATGGGACAGTGTCCCCAGCTACCTAATTTCTAGGGCGGACTCAAGGAAGGATATTCCTGAGCACCACAGAACCAAAAGATGCCCTTCCTCTGGTGACCAGATCTAATTTGTAATGAGTAATAAAGGTATGAGGAGTAGTCCAAGTAGCTGCTGCACAAATATCATCCATAGACACTCTGGACTGAAAAACTGAAGGAAGTTACCATGAATCTGGTGGAATGGGGCTGAACAGGTTTTGTCAGAGCAATGCCCAACTTGTTGCACACAAAGGAAATGCAATTTGTTAACCATCTAGACAGAGTAACTTTGGCAGCTTATTTACCCAATGTTGGTTCTGCATATGAAACAAACAATTGGTCAGAGTTTCTGCTGCTTTTAGTTCTACGTAAGTAAAAACGCAACTATGAACAACTCTCCTTTGTTAGAAACTTTGGGAAAGAATACTGGCAAATTAATAGACTGATCTACATTGGATTCTGACACCACCTTTGGAAGAAATGATGGCCTGGTACATAAGGTAACCCTGTCTTTACAGAAAATCAAGTATGGAGGTTTTAACTCATTACATCCAAGTGACGCCTCCGGGTGCATCTGCAGTTACTTCCTACTGCTCCTCTAGGCGTCAAATATTACTTGTTCATACTTGCATTAATAATTCCAAAACCATGCTACATACAAGGTATCAGAATATTGTATCTTGAAGCGTACATGATGGCAAACACAATTGTATTGATATTTGACCTCTGTCAATGAGTATTTGTTAGAACTGTAAGGTGATAACTTCATTTTTAAAGGCTCAAGCCACACCCACTAGGAGCTAAAGGTACGCACTCAAAAGAGTTGTAATGGAGGGAATGAGTTCACAATGCTTGGATATCAGAAATTCTTCTGGCAGATGTAATGGCTACTAAGAAAATTGTTTTCCATGAAAGACATTTGAGTTTGTATGTATCTGAGGGTTCAAAAGGACACTGCATAAGAGAATGCAGCACAAGGTTTAGGTCCCAAGGGGGAGTAGGATCTTTAAAGGGGGCCTTAAGAGTTGAGTGCCTTTCAAAAATACTTTGTTCAACTTATGGCAAGCAACAGAACCACCATTTATTCCAACATGAAAATTGGAAATTGCTTCTAATTGTAATTTAACAGTAGAAGAACTAGCCCCCCCCCCTTCAAAAAGATGCTCTACAAATTCCAAGATATTATAAATGGGGGCTGTAAAAGATTCATCCAAAAAAACAAATCTCTTCCCTTTGCTGGAGTATAGTTTCCTGATGGAAGGTTTATGGGAGGACAAAATAATATGACAGACAGCAGAAGAGTGCAAAGGCTGCCTAACTTTTGATGGAAATGGAAAAACCAGGCAGCCAGCCTGAGGTTTACTATGTCTGGGTAGGGTTTATGTCATAACATCGAACCGTTAAAACATCGAATACGAAAATATCGAACTGCTAATCTCAAAACTCCAAAAGCTGAAAACATCGACGTACGTAACTCCGAACTCTTATAGCTGTCCCTCCTGAACACAGACACCCTTACGTCACTGAGAAAAGCATGCATATGCATAACGTATGGTATGAAATACTGTTGTATAGTACCATAACTAGAATAACTGTGTATGCAGGTAAAGGTGTACTAGTACATAAATAACTCATACACATATTAGGAAGTGTTGTAATTAAACAGTATAAAAGTAAACATTTACCATCCCCTCCCTGTGCACTTAGCTGTGACCGAATAGCAACATGGCTGCCACTGCTTATCCTGCTGCTCCCAGAGTACTAGGTACAATATATGAGTGTGCAATGTCTCAGAAGAGAACAGAAATGTTACAACTGGATGGATATCTCTATAATGCAGAGAACCATCAAAAACAAATGATACTGGTGCTGTAAATGAGAAGTTATGTACCTACCATAACGTTCCATGTTAGTTGTCTTCTTCTTGCCTTCTTTCTTGCTGGATGGGTTCGGAGCCGATCCTCGGCTCCGACTCGGCCAATACTAAAGCTCGAGAGCTAATTCCACCGGCTTGAGGCTCCCCTATATCCCACAATGCTAGGCGGTAACTACTCAGATCTCGTTTGATAGCTAAACCAAGCAGTTCTGGTCTCCACAGTATGGAGAAAAAGGAACCCACCTCTATATAAACCTGAATGTAAGCTACCACAAACATAAAAGGGGGAATAGAGGTGGTAGAACATGTGGGAAAGAAAAACTCCAAAGGAAGATCTCAAAATTTCCTATCGGTCTGTCCAGGCTAGGGGGAAGGAGGGTGGGACGCAAGAAAGAAGGCGAGAAGAAGACAACTAACATGGAATGTTATGGTAGGTACATAACTTCTTAATGTTAAGTTGTCAATCTCACCTTCATTCTTGCTGGATGGGACCGCGTCCCTAGCACCTTATTCCAGGTGGCCTATCGGAACAGACTTTTGAGAATAGTGGAACCAAAGTTGGCACGGTTTCTTGAGGCCATATCCAATTTGCAATGTAAAATGAAGGTATGAGGAGAAGCCCAAGTGGCTGCTGCACAAATGGAATCTATTGGCAGCCTGTCCTGAAAAGCTACAGATGTAGCTAATGCCCTAGTTGAATGAGCTCTAGGTCTTGAAGGCAGTTTTTGATGTCTGATTTCATAGATGAAGGTAATTACAGAGGTAAGCCATCTTGAAAGGGACCCTTTAGTAACTGGAAGGCCCAATTTCCCTTCCTCATAAGACAGGAAAAGCTGATCAGATTTCCTGAACTGTTTAGTCCTGTCTAAATAATATCTAAGTTGGCGGTGAACATCTAGAAAATGCAACTTTTGTTCCGACCTGTTGGAATAGTCAGGGAAGAAGACAGGGAGATCAATCGTTTGGTTCAGGTTTGTCTCAGTGGAAACCTTAGGTAAGAAGGACGGATTAGTCTGGAGGGACACCCTATCTTTGTGGAAAACTAAGTAAGGAGGACGACTGCACAGAGCATGAAGTTCAGATACCCTTCTAGCTGAAGTGATGGCTACTAGAAAAAGTGTTTTCCATGAGAGCAACTTAAGAGGGCAAGAAGCCACTGGTTCGAAGGGGGGGAGAATCAAGGATGCCAGAACCAAATTCAAGTCCCATTGAGGTGGGGGATCTTTGATTGGGGGGCTTGAGCAGAAAAATACCTCTTAAAAAGGCTTTGCATAGCTTATGGGACATGATACTGGAGTCTGAGACACCTACATGAAAATTAGATATAGCAGCTAGTTGTACTCTAATGGTAGATGAAGAAGAGCCTAAATGAAAGAGCTCTGCCAGAAAGTCTAGGATAGACTGGACAGGTGCAGTGAAGGGGTCTATATTTTTTGATGCTGCCCAGAAGGAAAAACGTTTCCACTTACTATTATAAATCTTCCTGGTAGAAGATTTGTGAGTGGCTATCAGGATGTTTCAGACCGAATGAGAGATTAAGGGAAGCCTGGCTAGGGTAGGAATTGGAGAAACCATGCTGTGAGGTTGAGAGAATGAAGGGAGTGGTGCAGCTGGCCCGACTGGTGGGTCAACAGATCTGGCACCGGGTCCAGATGCCAAGGTGCTCCAACAGGTAATGATGGAGGAACGGAAACCATATCTGTCGAGGCCAGTAAGGGGCAATGAGGATCATTATAACTCTCAAGGCGATAGCTTTCTGAATTAAGTGAGATATCAGTGGAAAAGGGGGAAAAGCATACAGAAGTCCCCGGGGCCAATCGTGGACTAGAGCGTCTCTGGTGGGATGGCCTGGTAACGGGAAGACAGTGAAGAAGTCGTGACACTTGCTGTTTTGGGGAGTAGCAAAAAGACTGCAGCAAGGCTGGCCCCATCTCTGGAAGACTTCTTCCAGCACCGATTTCTTTAGAGACCACTCGTGGGGCATGATAATGTCCCTGCTCAACTTGTCCGCAATCACGTTGAACTTCCCGGGAATGTGCGTTGCTATCAGAAAACGCTGAGAAGAAATGACTCACTGCCAAAGTCTGAGTGCCTCTCGACATAAGGGGTAGGATCTGGTTCCGCCCTGTTTGTTGATGTACCACACTACGGACATGTTGTCCGTCTGAATTGCAATAGTCCCTGTGGGAAGAGAGTCCTGAAGGGCTTGCAACGCTAAAAGCACTGCTCTCATCTCTAAGACATTTATGTGCAAGTGGTACTTGAAAGGTTGCCACGTGCCCTGGACCGTCTTTCCCTGCACCCCCCCCACCCGATCAGGGAGGCGTCCGTTGTCACCGTGGCGACTGGGGGGGGGGAATGAAAGGCCTGCCCTGGAGAACTTGAGGTGATGTGATCCACCAAGACAGGTGATTCTTGCATGATTGAGTTATTAATATGATGTGAGACATCGGGAGCTGTTGGAAGGACCATTGAGTAAACAGCATCCATTGGAGGATCCTCATGTGGAAACGAGCTAAGAGGAGAAGGGTGATAGTAGCTGCCATGAGTCCTAATACCTTCAAGACTACCCTGGCTTTGACCTTGTTGCACTGTAACAGAAGGTAAACTTGTGTGCGGACATCTAACACTCTTTGCTCTGTCAGTCTGGCAGAAAGATTGAGTGTGTCTAAGGTGGCGCCTATAAAGGTAATAGATTGACAAGGCGACAAGGCAGATTTTTCGAAATTTATTGAAATGCCTAGAGCTTGGCAAGTTTGGATGGTGAAGTCTCTGGATAGAAGCAGTTGATGTCTGGTGGTGGCGGTAAGGAGCCAGTCGTCTAAATATGGAAACACCTGGAATCCTTGACGTCTCAAGTGAGCCACGACAACTGCCATGCATTTGGTAAACACTCGGGGGGGCTGTAGTGAGACCAAAGGGCAGGGCTCTGAACTGGTAGTGACTGGCTCCCAGACTGAAGCGGAGAAACCTCCTGGAGCGTCTGTGCATTTTGATATGGTAGTACGCATCCTGAAGGTCTATCGAGCACATCCAATTGTACTGACACAAGAAGGGTAGAATGGACTGTAGCGTGACCATCCGGAATTTTGTTTTTTTTTATATAATTGTTTAACTTGCTGAGATCCAGTATAGGTCTCCAGTCCCCTGGTTTTTTTGGTACCAAAAAGAATTTGGAGTAGATTCCGGATCCTTGCTGGTCTGCTGGGACTGATTGGATAGCTCTTTTTGATAGCAACTTTGACATTTCTAGTGCTGCTTGTTCCCTTAGACTGGGTGGAACGTCTGGAAGGGATCCTTTGGGTTGGGATGGGATGTGAATAAAGGGAATTCTGTAACCCTCGGATATGATTGACTGTACCCATTTGTCTTGGGTGAGGGAAAGCCAGGCTTTTGGGTACAGTGATAATCTTCCCCCGACTGCCTCCGAAAGTGGACAGCCGGGCAGCTCCTCAGGGATGCTGAAGGGGTTTATCAGAGAAAGTTTCTCTGCTACCCTGGTTTTGCAGACCTCCTCTGCCTCTAGGGCAGCGTCTATTGTTATTCCCCCCTCTGCCTCTAGAGGGGAATCGACCGTGTGCATCAGATGAGACTCCCTGAGGTTTGCGGAACCACATTTTTCCTCCCCTCTGACCTTTTGGATAAGGTCTAGAAGGGGTAAAAAATGGACTCCCACGGCAGAGAGAGTCTTACCTTCCACCTCGCACCTAGTCAATGTATCCTTCACCTGAGGACCAAACAATGTTGAGCCATCAAAGGGGGAATTGGTGAAGGACGCCTTGAAAGGGTCTGCAAAATTGCAAAGCCGCATCCAGGCGTGACGTCGTAAAGCTACACCTGTGCCTGCGGCCCTACTCGCCCCATCAGCAGCATATGAGATAAGCCGCATGGAGGAGTTAACAATCGAATTCAGGGTTGCCAACTGGGAGTTCATTTTGTCTTGGAACCCCTCAGCTGTTGGATCCTGTATAGCCTCACCCATATCTTTGAGCAAATCTCTCTGGAGACGGGTGAAGTGACACAAGTCACAAGTCGGAGGAGGAATAAAATCAGGGATGGAAATAGCAGCTGACTGTTGAGTAGGGCTATGCAGCATTTGGGCCAGTGCCTCGGACTTGAGAAGTCTACTCACCACCCTTTGTAAATCATGGTCGGACAGCCTGGAGGAACAAGAGGAATGAGACCTATGGCTCCGTTCCGATAGAAGAGGAGATCCCGGAGCCGAATGGATGGAGCCGATGGAAGAGGACCTAGACCTCTTCTTTGAAGGTGGCTCCGATAAGCCTATCGGAGCCAACTGAGTCTTGTCAACCTCGGCTCCAGCTGGAGCCGAGGTGATGGTATGAGATTTGGAAACATCGGCTCCAGCCGGAGCTGATGTCGAAGCCATTTTAATGCTTCCAGGGGACGTCTCAGAAACTGGAGCCGACGGTCTGGAAGTCTTAGAAGGCTTCCCCAACACAGACTGGGTCGGGGGGCCTTCAGGCTTTAACAAGCCACGTAGAATCAACTTATTTTTGTGTTCCTGCAGGACTCTAGGGCTGAATGCATGGCACACAGCACGAGTCCTGCAGGTGCAAAGGTCCCAGGCAATAAACACAAGAAGTGTGACCGTCTGTCAGAGACATTTTGACAGCACGAATCACACTTCTTGAAGCCTGAGACCTTGGAGTCTTTAGACATCCTAAAAGCTGAGTGTAGAAAAACACAACCACAACACACAGACACACCCTTAACCAAAATAAAAATCCAGTCACACTGAAGGATTAGGGGAAGGAGAGGGAGAGGGCCAAAGGCCTAAAAGTTAAGAAGGGAATAAAAAGGGGATTCTAACACAAGAGGGACCCGATTTAAACTAATGGAATACTTTAAATAAAAACTATACTAATAGGAAAAAAATAGGGGTTGAAATTGAAGTTTCTGAACAAGAAAACTTACTAACCTGCCAGAGCCGATAGAAAAAGCACCTCGTCAGCTAAGTGGCAAACGAGATCTGAGTAGTTACCGCCTAGCATTGTGGGATATAGGGGAGCCTCGAGCCGGTGGAATTAGCTCTCGAGCTTTAGTATTGGCCGAGTCGGAGCCGAGGATCGGCTCCGAACCCATCCAGCAAGAATGAAGGCGAGATTGACAACTTAACATTGTAAGTTCATACAGAAATGTAGAGGTAGGGTTATAACAGAAACTGTGGTAGGCGGAGAACGTTTATTAAATTCTGTTGGTCACCTGCATGCTCTCAATGTGGCGGAAGTAGAGAAGTATCTTGTCTGCCATAACTTAAAGGAAAGTGCAAGGTGCAGTAGAAGTACACCAGCTTTACTGGTGGATGATGTGGTGGGTAGCACATCTGCTGAAACACTCATGTCATTGCAGTCTAGGAGGTCCATGCTGCAACAGATTAATAGGGTTAGGAGAAGAAAGATGCTAACATATAAGTTGTGGCTGGAAATACTGGTGCTGTGGACACAACTAAATGTCATTAAAACATGACACCTTTATACAAGCATGGAAGCCAGACATTCATACCAATACTCATGTACTGGTGTTTACCACAGAGGAAAATCTGCGAGATTTAGGTAGTACAAAAATATGGTTCATGGGTGGCATATTCCTGACAAAAGGTAGACTATGTAGGCAACTGTACACCATTCATGCCCTGGTAATATTTGGGGATTCAACAAAATGTTTGCCACTAGTGTTCTCATTAATGTCGAAGAAGTCCTATAAGGCATATAACTTCCTGTGGGAATGTGTGCATGAGTTACTGTCCTCAATACAGTTATAGTATACCGTGAAATACATACTGACAGACTTTGAGTTGGCTGCCATTAAAAGTGTTAGGCATAATTTCTCGTCTGTAATCAGCAAGGGATGTTTCTTCCATTTCACACAGGCAGTGTGGAGAAAGGTACAGTCTCTTGGGTTGGCTAGTGTGTATGGGAAGACTGTTGCATTACAGTTAGATGAGAAGCAGCTGACTGCCCTTGCATTCTTGAATGTAGAGGACGTAGTTGAGGCATTTCGGTGTATTAGTGAAACATTCTACCCTGATGCCAAAGAGTTACTGCTATACTTTTCTGAAGTCTATGTTGTAGGTCATCCTAGGAAGTAACAGACAAGAACGCCAGGTGTTAATCATTTCCCACCGATGTTTCCAGTTGAATTCTGGAATGTACATGCCCTAAATGACCTGTCACTACCCAGAACTCAGAATTATGTAGAGGGATGGCACAGGTGTCTTCGCTGTCTGCTAGGAAGATGCATTGCCAATATACCATCCATAATCAACGTCCTTGTTAGGCAGCAGAACAGGGTTAATGACATGTGGCTATTTATATGATCAGGTTGCCTTACGTCACCCAAGAAAAATAAAAACGCTGAAAGGCAACGGAGCTTGCAGAATGTAATACGTAACAGGTCAGAGTATACTGCTGCAGAATTTGTGAATGCAATAGCTATGCTTTTAACAGTCTAGAGCAGTGATCACGGTGGTAAAGGGTACAACCACATGTAAATACTTTGGTTAATATACATACTTTATCGTTATTTGCTGCTATTGGGTTTAACATTTAATTTCAGTTGTACACTTTACAATTCTTCACAGACATGTTTGCAGCTTAGTGTAATGTGGTGGATGGGTGGTGCTCTGACAACTTCACAGGTGTGGTTGTTGTTTGCTAACTTTATTATTTCAGGTGGTACAGGTGTGCAGATAGCCGACCGTTGCTATTCGGAGTTTCCATTTTTGATGTTTTCAGCTTTCAGAGTTTTGAGATTTCGAGGTTAGCAGTTCAATGTTTTCATATTTGATGCTTTAATGGTTCGATGTTATGATATAAACCCATCTGGGTATCATGCCTGTCGGGTGAGACAAGAGATCCGGAGTCAGATCCAGAAAGCAAGGTGGTTTAATCAGGTGAGGCCAAAGGAAGGGAAACCAAATTTGTCTTGGCCAGTAAAGGGCAAGGAGGATGACCCTGCTCTTCAATGTTGTATCTTTTTGAAGAAATTTGGGAATTAATGGAGTGGGAGGATATGCATAAAGGAGTAAAGGAGATGGGGGGCAGTCGTGAAGTAGACTGCCCCTCGGTGACTCTCCCTGTTGGGGAGATTACAGCAAAGTAGCTGCTGCATTTGTTGTTCAAGGGGGACGCGAATAGATCGCAGAAAGCCTGGCCTCACTGATGGAAGATCGCATTCACAATCTTTTTGCTGAGGGACCATTCGTGAGGTAGAAGACTGCACCTGCTCATTTTGTCTGCTATCACACTGGAATTTCCTGGAATGTGCATTGCTAAAAGAAAGTGGTTGGAACACATCACCCACTGCCACACTCTGAGAGCTTCCCGACACAACGGGTAGCATTTGGTTCATCCCTGTTTGTTGACATACCAGATGACCAAGATGTCCCCAAAGGGAATTTACATGCAAATTGGCCTTCTCAGGGGACGAGGTGCCTTGGACTGTATGGTCATTAGTTGAGAAGTAACAGATGCCTGAACTTCATCAAAAACAGCACCTGAGGGGGTACTTGATAACTTCTTGATCAAGTCCCTCTGTAGTCAAGTAAAGTGTGTCAAATAGTTCAGAGACCTCAAACTGAAGGTAGCTTAAGCACAGACACGTTTCCCAAATCTGTTCATTGCCTGTGTCTGCCACAATGACCGTGGCATCAACAGAAACTCCCTTTTCCCAAAACTGCCCATCTGAGGGGGATGGTTCCTTCAGAACTGTCGAGGCAGAAAATACTCTCTTCGCAGCCTAGAAGGCAGAGCAGTTCAGAGACAGAGAGAACAATGGCTCCGAAAAGACAAGCTTCTGAATTGCAGGCCTCCCCTGCTCCAAGGGCAGAACCTCTGAGGTGGAAGCCAGAGCTGAGCTGTCCAGTGCTGAGGCTCCAAGGTGCAGAGACGGCTCCAAAAGCTTCACGGTCAAATGCAACACGTCGGATCTGACAGACTATGGCTCCGGGAGCTCTCCAGATATGATGGGACTGGAGCTCTCAGAGAAAATCTCAGATCCGAGTCAGAGGAGGAATTTGTAAAGGGGGAATAGCAGACATACGGATCTCCTGACCAAGAAGGAGAGGAGCTGAAGGAACACCAATCTGGCGCTGCGCCAAGAGAACCTTCCTCACCAGTCTTTCCACATCTTTTTCTGGAAGAATGAGTGGAGTATATGGACTGAGTCCTGAATCTTTCTAAAAATAGGGAAAGTACCCTATCAGGGACTGGTTCCCAGTGATGGGGAGTACCTTGTTCTAGAAAGTAACTTGGCAGTTGGCTGAAGGTGAGGTTCGGATTGCACTGGATCCGACGAAGTCAGATCCGAGAGCTTTGTCTTAATCGGATCTGACTTAGAAGGTGTTGGATCATATACTTTTTCCTTAGCAGGACTGTGTATTTTTGCCTTTTATGGATCCGGGGTTGAGACTGGGTCCTTATGAGACCTCTTTCTTGAGGAGTCCGAAGCTGATGAGGAGGAAGATGGCTTTGGAGAAGAGGAAGATGGCTTCGGAGAAGAGTTTTTTGTAATTTTTGTCTTAGAGGAAGGAGGAGGACCCTTCCGATATAGCCTCTCCAAATGAAGACAGAAGAAGATCTTTCGGTATCAACTTATTCTTGCATTCTACTAACATGCGAGGATTAAAGCCATGGCATATAGAGCAGTCCTCCTCTAAATGGAAAGGGCCTAAACAATAGACACATAGTATATAGACATCAGAAAGTGGCAGTTTGTGCCCACAATTCAAACATTTTTTTAAATCCTGCTGGTTTATCCGCCATCACTAAGTCAAAATATGTTTTGAGAAGAAACAAAATAACCATTGACACTACAAAAACAGTAGCGAAGAAATTTTTTTTTAATAGGGAAATATAGAGAAGTGAGGGAAATACCAACAATGGTAAAGGAGCTATGACAGTGTCGTCAAAAGGAAGAAGATACTAACAATAGTATCTAAGTAGTACAAAAAAATGTACAATATACAGTAACAGGGTCAGAAATAGCAAGAAACAACAAGACGTTTATAAACGCGAGTTAAGGGACACTAATAGAAAACATTTTTAGATAAGGGATACAAAAACATAAAACACTTATGTGAAAAACTCGAGAGAGAGCTGGAAGATCACGTCTTTTGCCTGAAGTGGCAAATGATATCTGAGGTAATTGGGTTTGGTGCATTGTGGGTAAGGGAGAAGCTCGAGAGCTTTTGGTTGCCATGAGCTTTAGCAATGGCTGAGTCGAATTTGAGGGATCGGATCAGAACCCATCACTGGAGGAAAGAATGAAAATTAACAATATCAGAACAAAAGTTATGGTCGGGGATGTAACTAAAGCATTTGACAGAATACAATATAATGTTTTGTGGGATATATTAAGAGATTATAGTATAAGTGACAGAATAATTAAAAAAATTATGTCAGTATATGAAAATAATAATACGAGAGCAATACTAAATGGGTGGTTAAGTGAAGACATTAAAACAGCGTGTGGGATAAGGCAGGGATGCCCAGCAATGGGGCATTTTATTTGAGCTAGTTATTAATATAGTAGTTAGTAATATGAATAGAGTGTTGAAAATGGCAAGATATAACAGGAGATATTCAAATTCCAATAATTCTTACTTATGCAGATGGCATAGTTTTAGTTATGAAGAATAAGAAATGGATGGAATAAGGTGTTAAAAATTAAATCAATATTTGAATATGCTTAGTCTTTGTATAAATAAGGATGGAAGAAGTGATATTGGGTCAAAAGACAGTATAGAAAGGATTCAATGCAATGATGAGGTTATAGATATATTATGAATAAAATTTGGGACAAAAATGTATACGGAAAAGCAATGGAAGCAAACAATACAGAAATTAAGAGGTGTGTATGTTTTGGAAGTCATATAAACTGTCGTGTAAGAAAAAGGTGTATTCAATAAATATGATACTTTTAGGAAAATTTCCTTACTTAACGGTATTAATATGATTTCATCTATGTTTGAAAGACAGCAATTATCTATTGTATTCTCATTTACAAGGGGATCCAGGTTGAATCCAGTCAGGAGAGAGATTTTGTATGTTCAACAGGAGAAGAGAGGACTATGACTGATTTACCCAACTGTTCATGTAGCTTCAGTGAATCTTTATAATTGCTTGGCAGGACTGGAATTAAAACATAAGATTTAAATGTTATTATGAAACACAAGTATAAGAATTGTTGAGAGAAAATATGTTTTGGGAAAAGATTGTAATTTTTTTGTAAATGAAGACATGAAAATGTATGAAAATAAATATTTGTATGAAAGTTAAACATAAAAAATGCAGGAAAAATCGAAAAGAATGGTATTCTAATACTATTATGTATACCCATGGAGGCGTTTAGGAACTGAAGAAGGAAATGCCATTACGACAAGACACGCATGCTGTACAAACATTTATGAATGTAATGATTTTATGTGGAGATTGGCAATAGGTACATACACCAAATGTCTGAACCTGCGGTTCCCCTCGTACTCAGCAGGATTAGTATCGGAACAAGACATCATCAGTAGGGTAAAACTAACCTGTCTCATGACGGTCTAAACCCAGTTCACGTTCCCTATTAGTGGTTGAAAAATCCAATGCTTGGTGAATTCTGCTTCACAATGACAGGAAGACCTGATGTGCCTTCTGTGGAAGGTTGGGCGCCGGGCTAGCAACTCAACACCGTAAAACTCCACTGCCAATCATGAGCGGACGGGTGTTCCGCTGTGGCGACCCCTAACTGGGAAAAGCCGAAAGCAGAAGAATGATAGGAACAGCTGATATTGAAGGATCAAAAAGTGACGTTGCTATGAATGTTTGGCTGCTACAAGCCAGTTATCCCTACGGTAACTTTTCTGACACCTCCGGCTTAAAACCCAAAAAGCCAGAAGGATCATGAGGCCCTGCTTTCCCAGTTTATATTCATACGGAAAATCAAGATCAAGCGAACTTTTGCCCTTCTGCTCCACGGGATGTTTCTGTCCTCTCCGAGTTCACCTTAGGACACCTGTGTTACTCTTGGACAGATGTACCGCCCCAGTAAAACCCCCCATCTGACACTGACCCTGGTGTGGGTCATGCCTGGATGCTTGGAGCCAGAAGTGGCAGCCCCAGTGGGGCTCACCCCCCAGCCTCACCGGGTAAGTGAAAATCGATAAGAGCAGTGGTATTTCCCCGGCAGCTTAGGCCTCCCACTTATTCTACACCTCTTTTACAGCCGGTTAAAGCCAACATGCCTTACAAAAGAATACAAGACCAGGTGTGTAATTACTGTGCAGAGTTTGAGAAAATGAAGCATGTTTTTCTGAACTGTTCAACATAAAGGAATTATAGACAAAATATCTGACAATACCATACTGAAAGACTCAAAGTGTTGAAGACAAAATATGAAAATGCTGGAATATGTGTACTGTGACAATAAAACACAAACAGGTGAAAGAGACTGATAAACTGTTTTATGTTTCATGGATAATATGGAATGAGAGACTGAATATTACATTTAATGGTAAATGCGTACTGTCTGAAATTTTGAAAAAGATATGTTTTTGGTTGTGGAAAAAACAGTGGGGGGGATAATTAAGATATATGAAAGTATATGATAGATGTAAATAATGTATAATATGTAAATAATGTGTATAAGTTGTGTTAATCAATAAAGAACTCCTACTTGTCATTGTTGTGAGTGAGTCCCATTTTACAGGAGTACTTCCTGTTTCTGTTCCAGGAGCTGAGGTGGTCCAAAGAAATAGGAATGCTAATGGAAAGAGAAGGAGATGATAGACTGGTGAGAAAATTGGAGGAGAAAGTAAATATTGATTCGGGAGAATGCGTGCAGGATTCTGAGGAGATGTTTCAGAGAAATCTATCTGATGCAGATGAGTCAGCAAATGATGGGTTTGGTACTTACAACCCTCCAGTCGGGTGGGTTGCAGGATGATTTAATTAAACAAATGGTGATGCAGTGTGAGCCAGAAAATGAAGGTGTCTCCTGGGGGAGCATTATGGAGAAAGTACAAAAGAAGAATGCAGAGACAATCCTGAAGAATAGTTGTGAGATGGAAAAGAAAACATGCAGAGAAAGTAAAAGAAGGTAAAAGAGGAGTGGCAGAAAAAGAAGGCACAAGAAAATGAAAAACGGAAGTACATGGTAAGGATTCAAAGTAAAAAAGACAAAGAAATAGACAGGTATGAAGCGTGGAACAACTTAACAGCTCCTCAGGGTGTAAAAGCACATGCATTTAAGACTGAAGGAAGTCTAATATATACAGGAAACCACAGTCAGCAATATATGTTTACATTTCACTAGTGTGCACCCAGTGAAAGAAAAAAGAAGGCTGGTTAAAGAACAAGGCTATTAGAACAGTTTTAGATGTTACTTAAGGAAATGACAGAGGCTACCGAAAGCAGTTTGTTGAAAACATAGTGTGGGAAGTGCTGGATTCTAGGGAGACTAAATATAAAGCATTACATGGTACTTGGTCTAGAAAACTCCCCTAAAGCTAGAAAAGATGACAGTTCAGAATACAGTCCTGCTATGATTTTTAGAATACAACAATGAAAACAAAGAGGTGACAACAATTACTGACAAAAACTGGACTATACTTACACTAACCTCACAGTTTTTTCAGTTGTCGGTAGCCAACCAAGATGGAAAAGGCGAAGATGGAAATTCCGGGATGTTTTATGGTGGTACGGTGAAATATACACATTGCAGACAATGCCCATATATTCTGAAGTTAGACTCATTGATCATTAATGATATTTATGTAAAAATTTTAAAAGGGAATTACAGTACCACGGGGGTTGTGTACCTTGTTATATATAATAACAGCTCATCATTTTATGCAGGAAAGCTTGAACAAGCTTTCAGGAAAAGGATTTGTGAGCAAAACTATGATATTTGAACTTGTAATAGTAACAGTGCTCTATATAAGAACTCCACTTTATGTCTTGGGTTTAATTTTTTTACGTTTGGAATTCTAGTTTAAGAAACTGCTAACCTCAGAGCAGGTGACTGGGAGAACAATTTAGAGTATACGGAGTTAGTGCGGTAATTAAAATTAAATGCGGGTACAATCTTGGGTTTAAGTGAACATATTTCTAATAAATCTGTAATAAAAACGAGAGCAGCCAAATGTTGATGGCAGTGGAAATCAATTTTATCATGTTTTCTAAAGGTTATTTATTTATTAATTATATTATTAATAAAATTCGCATACACTTTATTTTTTCTTATGCAAATTTATACATTTAATAGACATTTATAACACATGCTTTTTTATATATTTTTTTATTTTTATAAAGTAAAAGGGTTATTGAATTGGTGGTTAAAGATACCCATCCCATGTTTTATGTTATGTAGAACAATTACAAGAAAACCTGATTCATGATATAATATATATTTATTTAGGCTCACAGATATCATATTGTGGATCCTATAATTTCTATGATTATATTTTTGGGGACAAGTAAGATTCATCTTGGCTTTTACTGTATTTAAGTAAAATAAGCTCCTAGTATTTGGCTTTAATGTTATTAAACTGGTCTTTACAGGTACAATACTATACCCCCTTAAAATATGGTCACTGGCATGGTTATGGTCTTGACTGGATAACAAGTTCTCAATTGAAAGCTATCTACAAAAGGAGGAGTGCTGACTGATTTTTGGTTCTGAAGACGTCTCTGTTAGTATTTCTGTGAGACGAATGCACTAAACCTTGAGAATGGTATTTATATTTTTATTTTTGAATAAACATATTTTTTTATTTTACATTCTGGCACATTGTGTGGTGATTTGCACCTGTCAGTTCTCCAACCGAATGCTACCTGTTTTGGTTCATTCTTTAACATGTGAAGAAATAATAAAGATGTTTATAGAAAAAGTTACGGGAAAAAGGGTTTAGTAGGTCCCTGACTAGTCTTGTAAAATTAACAGCAAAAGTCTACACAGTTGGAAAACCAACTACAGTCACCAGAAGGATACCTCAACTTAATTATTTTATTTTTTATTATGCAAGGCTACTTCAAAGACCAGATGCTTTAGGGACAACAGAGGAACATTGTTTAATTAAGTGACTTGCTCGGAGTCACAAACAAAGTAAAGGAAATGGAGAAATTGAAATCTAGAATGGAGAAAAAAAAAACATTATTCATTATGATTTTAGTCATGCAAATGTACATCAAATGCTATCCACTGAAGTATATAAAGTGCAAAATCTTTTTTCTCAGTGGTCTGAAGAATAAGACACAAGGACACCAAGTAAATAGTAAAGTTCTGTAAATTCTTACCATAATAATAAATGTCCTCTTCACTACTGCGGTATTCCTCATGTAAGGGATCTTCTGCCAAGGGTAGCCCAACATCTGGTCAGTATACAATGCCTTCAGCTCTTATAGACACCGTACATCACACGTATGCTTCCCACACATGATGTAAGGCATAAAGATGCCGTATGCATGCAGATATTAAGAAATTGAAATGCCCTAGAAGTAACATAATAACCTCAGGGACAAAGAGGAAAGTACAGTTGTGTACACTTACCATAAATGTAGATGTTCGAGTGTATTCACTGCTGCAGTCATTACATATGGGTTATCTGCTTGCAGGTAGCACTCAGTCGGCCTGATTAACAAAGTCTTGGGTCCTGTGTCGGTTGCTGTCACTTCTTCCATTACGTCAGGTCGTCAGGGGTATAAAACATGCAGCCGACGCCATTACATCAGTTTTTCTTGCCCCAGATGTCAGGTGCCCCCCTAATGGGAAGCAATTAAATGTAAAAGTACAAAGATATACCTCCAACAAAAAAGCAAATACACCAAAAAGGCTTTTAAGCATAGTAAAGGAAAGTAGAGGTATAGCCAAAAGAAGTTATGGGGCTGGAGGGAGGGTAACCAGGACTGCAACAGTGAATACACTCGAACATCTACATTTATGGTAAGTGTACACAACTGTACTATTTTCTTCGTGTTTCACTATTGCAGTCATTACATTTGGGTAGATTCCCACAGCTATGGTTTGGGGGAGGAGTTTATACAGCATTAGAGCCAGCTATAAGGCCCTGCAAGACTGCAGTGGCAAAGCCAGCTCTGGATTTAGAGAAAACTGGCAAATGATAATGCTTGGTGAAAGTATGTACAGAATTCCAGGTAGCAGCTTCTAGGATGTCCCTGGTAGGGACGCCTCTGAGAAAGGCTGTAGAGATAGATGCAGCCCTGGCAGAGTGACGTCTGATCCCCTGGGGAATAGGTATTCCATGGTGCTTACAGCAGAAATTAATGCAATGGTTTATCCATTTAGAAATGGTTTGCTTTGAAATAGCCTTCCCCTCTGCCCCTGCAGCAAATGCCACCAGCAGTTGTTCAGATTTTCTTTGAGGTTTAGTCCTGTCCAAGTAGAACCTAAGTTGTCTGTGCACATCTAAGGAATGCAGTATCCATTCCCCTTTATTCTGTAGATTGGGAAAGAAGGTTGGCAAATGAATAGACTGATTAAGAGCCACACTGAATACCACCTTGGGCATGAAGAATGGGCTGGTTCTGAGGGGCACCCTGCCCGCATGAAAAATGATGAAAGGCTCCACTGCCATAAGGGCCTGTAACTCAGATACCCTTCTAGCTGAAGTGATTGCTAAAAGGAAAGCTGTTTTCCAAGAAAGAAATTTTAAGTCTGCAGTAGCAGGTGGCTCGAAAGGAGGTACAGTGAGTTCCTTCAAGACAAAGTTATGGCCTCAGGCTGGGGTTGGAGCTCTCCTGGGTGGTCTCAAATGTTTGGCACCTCTAAGGAACTGCTTGAGCAGTGGATGAGAGAAAAGGGGAGGTTCTGTGTTATAATGAGTTGAAATGACTGAGGTGTGGATTTTAATGGGAGAAAAAAGACAGGCCCTTGTGAAGCAACTCAGTTAAGTATTGTAAAATCTGAGGTAAATTGGGCGCTGCTGTGCTCATCCCTTGAGATTGATTCCAGGCACAGAATCTTTTCCATTTTTCAGCATAAGATTTTCTAGTACTAGGCCTCCTTGCCTCTAAAATGATATCCATCACAGGTTGGCTGAGGGATGGTAAAGGAGAGATTAAGTAATTAGTCAGGCTGCAAGGTTCAGTGTTAGAAGCTGAGGGTACAGAATCTGGTTCTCCTGCTGAGACAGCAGGGAAGGAGTCTGAGGCAGGTGCCATGGAGATAATCGTGACACACTGCGCAGTAGGGGGTACCAGTGATGGAGCGGCCAGTCTGGAGCAATCAAAATCATCCTTGGTTTGTCCTGTTTGATTTTTAGTAGTACTTTGGAGAGCAGAGGCAGAGGGGAGATGGCACAGACTGATAGGTTTTTCCAGTTGAAGGGCAGAGCATCCACTTTCCAGGCTTGTTTGTGGGAAGTCCTTGTGCAAAATTTGTCCAAATGATAGTTCTGGGCAGAGGCAAACAGGTCTATATCTGGGCTCCCCCATTTGCTTGTCAACATGTTGAAAATCCTTGGGTCCAGTTTCCACTCATGTGGGTCCATGAGGTTTCTGCTTAGACCATCTGCCAGTGTATTTAATTTTCCTGGCAGGAATTGAGCTTGTAGGTGCACTTGGTAGCTCAAGGCTGTGTTCCACAATGCCATGGCTAGTCTGCAGAGGGGGTAAGAATGTGTACCCCCTGCTTGTTTATGTACCACATAACAGTAGTGTTGTCTGTCTTTACCATTAGTTGTCCTAGAAGAATGTGGTCCTTGAAGGCAGTCAGAGAATTCTGTACAGCTAATATTTCTTCTTGATTGATATGCAGGTGCATTTGACTTGGGTTCCATTTGCCCTGAATGCACTTCCCTGCCAGGTGAGCCCCCCCATGCATAGTCTGATGTGTCTGTTGTTAGGGTTTGGGTGGCAGGGGGTGGTGTGAAAGGTAGTCCCTTGTTTTGGTGGCAAGCCTCTGCCCACCGAAGAAACTCTAGGCGTAGGCAAGGTATGATAGAAATCATTGTTTCTAGGTCTTGAGAATGTTGACACCATAGGCTTTTTAGATACCGCTGTAGTTTCCTCATATGCAGTCTTGCATATGGAATTAGAAGAATGCAGGAGGCCATGAACCAAAAAGCTTGCAGTATTTGTCTTGCAGATAGCAGGGTTTTTGTGGCCACTTGTTTGAAGTAGGTTGTCAAATGAATTTGTTTTTCTGGAGTGAGGTAAGCCATCTGGGAAGTTGTACTCAAGCTTGCTCCCAGGAATATAATTTGTTGACAGGGTACCAGGTGTGATTTCTTTTTGTTTATGGTGTACCCCAGACAAGTTAGAACCCTTTGTACAAAGGCCAAATGATTCAAAAGTATGTCATGGCTTTCTGCCTGAATTAGACAATCATCCAGGTATGTGTATATTTGAATATTTCTTTGCCTGCAAAATGCAATAACTGCAGCTAGGCACTTTGTGAATATCCTGGGTGCAGTAGATAAGCCAAAGGGCAGTGCAGAGAACTGACAGTGCGTGTAGCCTGCTTTGAAGCGTAGGTATCTTCTGCCAGATTCCCTGATTGGGATGTGCAGGTATGCTTCTTTTAAATCTAGTGTTGCCAACCAGGCATCTTTGCCTAGCAAAGGAAGTAATTGGTGAAGAGTCAGCATCTTGAATTTTGGAATCTTCAAAAAGGTGTTTAGAGTAGACAGGTCCAGGATGGGACGCCATGAATTGTCTTTTCTGGGTACCAGGAAAAGTCTCAAGTAGAAAACTTGTCCCTTTTCCTCTTCTGGTACCAGTTGAATAGCCTCCCTGCTTAAGAGAGAAAGTACTTGTTTTTGAGCCTCTGCCCACTGATTTGGGGGTAGGTCCGGCCACCTGCTTGGTGTTGGCAATGTGTGGAAATGAAATCTGTATCCCTGGGACACTATATTTAAAACCCATTTGTCCTGGGTAATGAGTTCCCAATTCTTTGCATGAAGAGCAATCTTTCCCCCCAAAGGGGCAGTCAGTTGATAAGTGCTTGGAAATTTTAAAAGGAAGCTATTGAGACACAATTTACCATAGGAGGGAGTCTTATTATTCCCAGATTTGGAAGTGGAGGCCCCCCACTTAGTTCTGTGTGTCCCCTGGGACTGAAACCTGGGGTTTTTGCTGTGTCTGGTTTTGGCTTGAGAAGACCTGGAAGGGGCTGGAAATGACCAATTCTTAGAGGACCAGTGCCTACTAAATATAGGAGGCTGAACTTGTAAAAAATCTTTAACAGTTTGCATAGATTTAGCTTTAGCTTCCATCTTTTTAAAACTTCCTCAGCCTTGTTGCCAAACAGGAGGTCCTGATTTAAAGGAGCATCCAACAATTTAGCTTTAACATGATCAGGCAAATATTGCTCCTTAAGCCAAGCATGCTTTCTGCGCACAGACCCAGTAACAGCAGCCCTGCAAGAGGCCTCTAATGAATCAAAACCACATTGCAAAGTATGTTTTCCAGCTTGTTCAGTGGAATGCATTAAATCCTGTAATTCTTTATTTTCCACACAGTCAGGAATCAACATCATTTTCTGTTTAAGCAGTCCAATAACATGATGATGATACTTTAACATAAACTGGCAGTTTAAAGCCCTGATGGCTAAAGTTGCAGAAGTGTAAACCTTCTTACCCCATCTATCCAGTGCCCTGGAGTCTCTATCAGAAGATGTATGATTTTTAGCAGTAGACGCCTTAATGCCCTTGGTCCCTTGTGAAATAGACTCTCGATCTGCAATAGGATTTTTAAAAAGGAACTTGTGGGACTCAGGGACCCTGTAGTATCTGTCAGATTTTCTGGGAGCAGGAGGCAGGGAATCAGGGGCCAAACTATGCTGAGGTAGAAGAAGGAAATCACTAAGCCTCTTTTTTGAATCAGAAAAATCCTGGCTTTCCCAGTGGAAATGCTCCCTTAGAGTATGTAAGGTTTCCCCAAAAGAAAAATCATCAGGAGGGGAAGCAGAGGGAATGCAGTCCTCTGCATCAGAATCTTCATAAGTAGATAAGGGCAAATCCAGATCATCAGAAGAATCAGAAAAAAATGAATCCTGATCAGAAGATTCATAATCAACTTCAGTCCTAGGCCTCTTACAAGGGGGGTGGCTACCCCTGATTAGAGTTATTAGATCTTCAGCCATTCTAATCATTTGTTTTTAAGGCATAGAGGCCTGAGCATGTGGCCTGGAAGTCAGTTTTTTAGGCATGGATCGAGATTTAGGCCTAAGTAAAGAAGGAGGCGTCGGTTTAAAATGCAAGTCCATAGGCCTGAATACACCCTCAGAAGCCGGTGCCTGCACAGCGGCTCCCGACCCATCCAAGGTAGAGACATCTGCGGGTTCCATAGTTGAGGTATCTCGCAGCATACCGGACTCTGAATGGGTCTCAGTAGAAGCCTGCGAATCAGAAGTAGCGGGTATCAGGGGCTGCGAAAGCGCCTCACTGAGTACGGCGAACTGGCGACTGGCTTAGAAGAAGCGTCGTCAGCAATTTTGCACCTCAACGGCCTGTCTCTCTCTTTATCTTTGCATTTTTTTCAGAATCCCAGTAGTCGGATGGCTAACCAATGACATTTCTGGATAATTAAACTGAGAACCGAAATATTTAGAGGCGAAAATATACTGATGACAGACAGTACGCTGATTAAATAAAGCACAAAACCGACAGTAAGGTACGTCGTGGCCAGGGCCTAGGCAAGAAATACAGTACGAATGAAAATCTTTATGAGCTACTTGCTTTCCAAAAATAATACAATTATTAACTTTTACTGACATCGGTAAGGAGCAAAAAAAAGTTTCCCCAACGGGGTACTTAGCTTTAGTTGAAGACTTCGGTTCTGAAACTCGAAAATGAAATTTTCAGGAGTCAGCCGACCAGCACTTGCAAACTGCTTCTGCTTCGGGGACCGTGCGGCAAGAAAGACTGATGTAATGGTGTCAGCTGCATGTTTTATACCCCTGAAGACCTGACGTCATAGAAGAAGGGACAGCAACCGACGTAGGACCCAAAATTTTGTTAATAAGGCTGACTGAGGGCTACCTGCAAGCAGATAACCCAAATGTAATGACTGCAACAGTGAAACATGAAGAACATCATATACATTCAGAAGTAAAAATAAAGAGGGAGAAGGGCCCCTCGGCCAGGAAGGCAACTAAATCACAGGGCAAAAGTCAGGACAGACGGGGAAGGAAGGAGGGACTGAATATAGCAACAGTGAAGACAAGGATATCTACTGTTATGGTAAGATTTTACACAACTATATGTCCTTCTATATCAGTGTTGCAATATTTTTCACCTAAGGGGAGACTACAAAAGCTCAAGAGGAATCCTGGGGAAAGGAGGAAGACACTGAGGAACCCTCACAAACTCGTGCAGAATAGTTCTTGCAAAGTCTGGCCTGGCCCGGGACATAACATCCAACTTGTAATGCTTAGTGAAAGTCTGAAAAGAGGACCAAGCAGCAGCCTCAAGGATGGAATTGATATCCAGATCCTTGAAAAAGGCTCCAGAAGAGGCAACTGCCCTAGTGAAATGCACCTGTACAGATAAGGAAATTTTACAGATGAGGGAACACATTTACCATGAAAAGAACAACAAAAGAAAATGGCCTTGGAAATCCAGTAAGAGGTGGTTTGCTTAGAAACAGCCAAACTCAAGGTCCTGGGATGAAAGGAAACAAAAAAATGCTCATCCTTGTAAATAAAAAGAAGTTATGTTCTTACCATAAAGTTCTATGTGTGTTGTTGGTCTTCATTCATTCATGATGAATGGGTTTCAGTTCCGTCCTCTACAAGCTCGCGCCAACCCAAAACTCTCTAGCTAACAATACCCATAGTGCCCCTCTCCTTATCTCCTCGGAACGAGTTTGCCCCTAAGAAGAAGAAAAACAAATGCCCTATTAAGTAACCAGGACCAAGTCCGAACCTCCAAGAGTCTTTTGGGGGAGGGGTGGTAGGAAGGTGGGATGTCATGAATGAATGAAGATCAACAACACAGATGGAACACTATGGTAAGAACATAACTTCTTTATCTGATATTGTTAATCTTCATTCACTCATGACTGATGGGAGAGAGTCCCTAGCTACTTTATGTCCCAGGTGGCACTATGGAAGGATATTTCTGACCACTACTTAGCCAAAAGATACTCCCCCCCCCCCACCCGGAGACGAAGTCCAATTTGTAATGAGTGATAAAGGTATGAGAGATAGCCCACGTGGCTGCTGCGCAAATATCATTCATAGAAGCTCTAGAGTGGAAAGCTACTGAAGTAGCCACTGACCTAGTTGAATGAGCTTTGATCTTAGTGGTTAAATGCATTTTGTTCTGTTGATATACAAAGGAAATGCAGTCTCTCAGCCATTTTGCCAAAGTGACTTTGGAAACAGATTTTCCCAACTTGGGCTCTGAAAAGGACAGGAATAAGTGATCAGATTTTCGGAAGATATAATTTTGTCTAAATAGAAATGTAATTACCTATGTACAACCAATAAATGCAAACAATATTCTCCTTTATTACAGAAATTTGGAAAGAAGACTGGTAGGTCAATGGATTGATTAATATGCAAGTCAGAGACAACCTTGGGTAGAAAAGAGGGGTTAGTCCAAAGTGATACTCTCTCTTTGTGGAAAACTATTTAAGGACGTTTTGCACACATGGCCTGCAATTCAGAAATCTTTCTTGCTGAGGTAATGGCTGTCAGGAATAAGGTCTTCCAAGACAGGAATTTCATATCGCAAGTGGCAGAAGGTTCAAAGGGATGAAGAGTCAGAGTTTGTAGGAAAAGAGTCAAATTCCAAGGTTCAATGGGGTCTTTGAAGGGCAGTTTAATATGTATGACTCCTTTCAAAAAGGTTTTACAGAGATGGTGGGATATCAAAGAGGAGTCGTGAAAACCATTATAGAAATTTGAGACAGCTGCTAAATGGACCCAATTGGTAGAAGTTGATACTCCTGAATGGAGTAAAGTTGATAAATACTCCCAACACTGAATTAACTGGAGCAGAAAAAGGGTCCAGTTCTCTTCCTCGAGACGAAAGGACAAACTATTCCATTTACTATAATAAATTTTTCTGGTGGAAGGTTTATGAGAAGCCAGATGTATTTAGCGGACAGGGGAAGACAAATTACTATGCCTGGCAATTACTGGAAGTGGAGGTACCAAGCTGTCAGCTTGAGGTTCGGTAGGTTTGGATGATTATCCCTTAAGGGTGTGACAGTAGTTCTGGAGTTGGATCCAGAATCCATGGTCAGTGAACCAGGTGAGGCCAAAGGAAAGGGAATCAGACTTGTCAGGGCCAATAGGGTGCAAAGAGGATCACTTTGCTTCTTAACCGAAGTTCTTTCTTTAGAAATTGTAGAATCAGAGGAAAGGTAGGGAAGGCATAAATCAGTCCTGGGGGCCAATCGTGTACTACAGCATCCCTCAGGGACTCCCCTGAGGGGGGATTAGGGCAAAGTAGCTGCTGCAGTTGTGGGTGAAGGGAAAGGTGAATAGATTGCAGCAAGGCTGACCCCAGTGGAAAATCTCCGTCGCTACTTCTGGGCTGAGGGACCACTTGTGAGGCAGGAGAATGCATCTGCTCAGTTTGACCGCAATCACGTTGGAATTCCCAGGAATGTGCATCGCTATCAGAAAACGATTGGAACCTATCGCCCACTGCCAAGCTCTCATGGATTCCCAACACAAGAGGTAGGATCTGGTTCCCCCTTGTTTGTTGATGTACCAGATGACCGACGTGTTGTCTGACTGGACAGCAATTGTCCCAGAAGGGAGGACAGATTGAAATGCTTGGAACAACAGGAGCATTGCCCTCAGTTCTAGGACACTGATATGCAAATTGGCCTCTAAGGGGGACCAAGTGCCTTGGACTGTCTGTCCCTGAAAGTGCCCCCCCATCCCATCAGGGATGAATCCGTGGTCACTACGGCTTTGGGCTGAGGGGATGAAAAGGGATGACTCCATAGTTCCATTTCTGGCTTCATCCACCAATTCAAATCCTATCTGCAGCAGTTTACGTGAACTGGAAAGGACATGGGGTGTGTCAATAGTGACCACTACAATGCCACTGTAGTAATCTCATGTGGAGTCTTCCTAGCAGTACTATGCTGCCATAGAACCCAGTAGTTGTAGGACCGAACGAGGCTGGAGCTTTGTCTCGAGACAGTAATCACTTGGAGTTGGGATCTGAGTCTGTAAAGCCTGTGAAGAGGGAGGGAGACCAGACAAGAACTTGTGTTGAGTGTTGCTCCATTGAATGCTAGACATTAAGTGGGCTCTAGTTTTGATTTCTCTTGGTTTATTGAGATCCCTAGGAGTCATGCTAGTTGTAAAGCATAGTGTAAGGACTGAAGCAGTAGATTCTTGGTGGGGGCGGTAAGGAGGCAATTGTCCAGATATGTAAACACCAGGAATCCTTGCAGTCTCCAGGTGAGCTGTTACTACTGCCATGCATTTGGAGAACACTCTGGGAGCTGTGGAGAGACCAAAAGGCAGCGCTTGAAATTGGTAGTGATTGGCTCCCAGTCGGAAGCGGAGATATCTTCTGGAGTGTTTGTCCATTTTTATGTGGTATTTTGCATCTTGAAGATCTATCAAGCACATCCAGTCATCTTTTTCCAAAAACGGAAGGATAGACTAAACCATGACCATATGGAATTTGGTCTGCTTGATGAACTTATTTAGGATGCTGAGGTCTAAAACTGGCCTCCAGTCCCCTGTCTTTTTTGGTACTAAAAAGAATCTTGAGTAGAATCCGGATTCTATCTGGTCTGGTGGAACTGTTTGGATGACTCTTTTCTGGAGCAGCTTTTGGATTTCTTGTGCTGCTGTGTTTCTCTGACTGGGTGGAACGTTGGGGATTCACTTTTGTGGCCTCGGGTAAAGATCGAAGGGGATGAAATCACCTCTGGTCATTATCTTCTGCACCCAAGAATCCGTTGTTATGGAATGCCAGGCTAAATGGTGCAGACAGAATTTTCCCCCAACTGCTTCCAGAAGTAAGCAATTGGGCCACTCTTCAGGAGCGCTGGTAGGGCTGTCCAGAGCAGGAATCCCTGGACCCCTGGTTATGCAGGCCCCCTCTGCCTTGGGGGAGGGTGTCTTCCTGATGAACCCCCCCCCTCTGCCCCAGGGGAAAAATCACCACGTGTCATGGAAAAGCCCTTGAGACTTTTTGAACCACATCTTTCCACTCCTCTGATACCTAGAGTAGGATCGTTGGGAAAAACATACACACATGGCAGAAAGGGCCTTGCCATCCTTCTCATACCTAGCTTGTATGTCCTTAACTTTTGGCACAAAAAAAGAGGCAGTGTCATCGGGAGCACTGATGAAGGAAGACTTAAAGGGGCCCACAAAATCTGCTCTGGCCACTCCTTCGGTTGAGTGTGCAATCAACTGCATGGACAAGTTAGAAATGGACTCCAGGGTAGCAAGCTGCGAGGCAATTTTGTCATGTACCTCGTCAGACACTGCTCCTGCTAATGATCCTGAGAGATCCATGATCTGGTCTCTCTGGAGGCGGGTGAAATGTGCCAAATAGTTCAGTGACCATATGGCAAAGGTTGAAAAAGCGTAAACCCGCTTCCCTAGTATGTTCATCGTCCGAGACTCCCTGTTTGGAGGATGGATAGCAGGGCTCTCCTCTGCGAGTTCTTTCCTTGTTGCTGCCACCACCACCATAGCATCCACTGCCAAACCTTTGGACTAAAGGGTTGATCTGGGCGTGACAGTATTTTTTCCGGTCTCCAGGGGATAGGCTCAACGGTGTCAGGGGACTTCCAGGTGCATTGCACGATGTGCTTAACTAGCTCATCTGCAGGCGGGGTCACCCAAGAGGTATAGGGTCGAACATGGAACGCCTGCAAGAATACAGATTCCTCAGAGAAAGGGTTGGTGGCCTTCCAATCACCCCTCTGTTTCAGGATCTCCAATATGTCTCCAAAGGAGACATCTTCAGGGGGCAACTGTGGGGACCCTTCCCCCTCATTGTAATCTGTATCTTCAGCAAGGGATTCTTCATGGGAATCAATGTGCTTACTCTTGCACAGACTTTTATGGGGTGGCCCCACAGGGGGAATGTCTGAAGAGGATTCCGTAGAGAGGGTACCCTGCAGTAGGGTATCTTGCTGCTCCCATGCTCGATGTCCCGGTGTAGTGGATCATAGGTTCAAAGGTTCGTACTAGGCTATCTGCCCTAGGGCATTTATAAGCCTAGCCAGAGTGTGTGTGGCTTTCACCACCCCTTAGGATGAGAATACTACGCCCATTTAGGGTTTAGTTTACTGTGCCTCTGTCTAGTAGTGACACAGAGATGACCCCAGGGGTAAACCTACAATCTCCCATCCACTCGTCAAGATTTCTCTTGAATAGAGTTAGTGAGGGGCTCTGCCTGACATGGATAGGGATTATGTTCCAGAATGTAGGGAGCCTCTGGGTTATGAATCTGTCCCTTCAGCACGTCCTATTTATTTCTGTGTTGAGGTTTAAGTCTCTTGCTCTCGCGGCTCTGATGGATTTGGATTTGGATTTTCTGAGGTGGAGCATGTCCATTAATTCCGGATTGGACATGGTCTTGTACGTCAGGCACAGATCACCTCTGAGTAGGCGGTATGCGACTGAATAGACCTGGAGTTTTTTCAGTCGGGCAGCATATGACATATGTTTAAGACCCTTTATCCTCTTGGTGAGGAACTTTTGGGGTCTTTCCAACTGCTGCAGGTGTCGGGTAAGATACATCCCAAATGGGGCATTGTACTCAATCATTGGCCTGATAAGAGAAGAGTACAGTGGCACAATGACCTCTCTTGATCTAGATGTGAAACCCTTCATGATAAGGTGGGTAATATAGAAGGTCTTCCTAACCACTTTGGCAATGTGAATGTCAAATGAGAGGTTACTGTCAACCTGGGTCCCTAGGTCCCTGATTACCTCTTCCGTGCCAATGGATTACCACCTATGTGGTAATTTGTGGGTACCTTGTTTTTCCCAAAGGGTATGACTATACATTTTTTGGCGTTCAGCTTAAGGCCATGGCTTTGGCACCAATTATCCGTTTCTATGAGGCCTCTCTGAAGGATGTTTGTGTCTGCTGGAGTATCAATTATGGCGCCCAGTTTGCAGTCATCTGCAAACTTTGTCAGCCACAATCCTCCTATGTTTGCCTGTACCTCGGAAAAATAAATGCCGAACAAGAGGGGTCCCAGGACTGAGCCCTGTGGGACACCGCTTGTGACTGGCTTAGAGTCTGACAAAGCTTCAGCAACTCTGACCCTGTGGGTTCTGTCCTTGAGCCAGTTTGCAACCCATCTTGTGACATATGGGTTTACATTTAAGCTGGTGAGTTTGTCTATGATGCCCGAGTGGGGTATTGTGTCAAAGGCTTTTGCAAGGTCAAGGCAGGCTGTGTGAACTGCCTTACTCTCATCAATGGCCTTTGTGACTGTTTCAAAAAAGTCAACCAAGTTCAAAAGGCAGGATCTGCCCTTGACAAAGCCAAATTGGGTAGGATCCAATGTCTGTAGGTCCCCAATGTCTTTGTTTATGAGTTCCATAATGATCCTCTCCATAGCTTTGCAGACCAGGCTCGTCAAGCTTATGGGGCGGTAATTTCCAGGGTCCGTAGAAGCACCGCCTTTGTGAAGTGGGACCACTGTTGCCGTATGCCACTCTTTGGGTACGTATCCTGTAGTAAGGCTAAGATTAAACAGCAGCCTTGTGTGTGGGTTTAGTTCCTCTTGAAGTTCATGTAGCACACAGCCCGGGACACCGTCCGGTCCCATTGATGCTGTGTCTTTAGCTTTAGAGAGGGCGGCTCTGACCTGGGCATCTGAGATGTTAGGGAGGCTACACTCTGCTGGGATGGTTATTTCTCCTTTTGGGGGGGGGGGGGATTTGCACTGAACCTGTCTGCCAGAATGTTGGCAATGTCAGTGGGTTCAGTGTATTTTGTGTCATTTTGGACTAACTCTGAGCATATCTGGGAGTTTCCACCCAAGTTTCTAACATAGCTAAAGAAGGCCTTGTGATTGTCTTTTGTGTCTTTTGCGATTTTTCTCTCAAAGTTGGCCTTGGATGATTTTATGAGTGATCGTAGTTTTTTGCTAGTACTGATCAGAGATGCCTTCCCTTTTAGGGATTTTGCTCTGTCATGTAGCAGCTTCCTCCTCCTGTTGTAAAGTTTGTTTATGGCTGGGGTCCACCAGACTGGGCACCTGCCTTTGGGGGAATGGGTCTTGGTTTTATTTGGGATTGCATGATCCATGCATTCTTGAAGGTGCCCGTAGAAGGCATTTGTAAAGGATTCAGCAGTGTGGGTTGTGGTTTCCACTGGCCCAGGGGCCTTGAAGGATACCACTTCAGTCTTAAGAAGTGTGAAGTTGGCTTTTGAGAAGTTCTTCACTGTGGTCTTTGTGCAGGGGTGGGGCGGGATGTGGATTTCCAGTGAGATTAATTTATGGTCTGATCTTACCAAAGAGGGATATACTTCCGGTGTGGAGCATTTTGTCCCCATGTTTGTGATGATTAGGTTTAGTATATTGTCTCCTCTTGTGGGAATGGTGACTAGTTATTCCATCGCATTTGAGTTTATGAATTCTAGAAACCTTTGGGCTAGGGTGTTGGGGCTTGAGTAATGTTCCCAGTCTATATTCGGGTAGTTGAAGTCTCCCAATATGATGGTATTTGGAGAGACATTCATACTCTTCAGTGTCTTCTGGAAGGCTGTGTGGGGTTCCTGAGTTTGAGAGGGTGGCCTGTAGCATGCTACAAACTGTAAGGCAGTTTTGCCTATGGTTAGTTGCACCTGGATGGTCTCCGATGCTTCGTGCATTGCCACTAACCTGGAGGTGTGGGTATCTTTGATGAATATGGATACTCCCCCTCCTTTTGTGGTTCGGTCCAAGTTTTGGGGCCGGAAAGCATGATATGAGGTAAAACCTGATAGTGCTGGGGTGCTCTCAGGAGCCTTGAACCAGGTTTCAGTCACTGCGCAGACATCGATGTTCTCCATACTGAGGAGGGCTTCGAGGGTGTGCATCTTGAGGTTTAGACTTCTGGCATTGAGCAGCATTACCCTTAGTTTTTTCCACTTGTGTTTTCTAGGGAGGTAGGTTTGTCATTTGAGCCTTGCCTAAAAAAGGCACTATGGGGGTGGCAAGAGCCTTGGCCAATATCCGGAAGCCCAGGGGTGAGAGGTGCAAGCCATCCCTTGTGAAGCAGCGTGGCTTGTCAAGCATATCATCCCAAGCAGACAGACATTGGATCCCCTTAGAATGACACCAGTAATTAAGCCAATTGTTAAAACTGATCATTTTGTCTTTGTACTGTGGCATCATACTTGGTGAGGGTAAGATGCTGCTCAGGGTCAGGGTCATACCGGCATGGGCTACATAATCAGAGAGCTCCTCTATGTCTCTTTTCATGTAGTCCAGGGAGGTACGTCTCAGGTCGTTCACACCGGCATGTACAATGACTGAGTCATATTTGTACTTGCTGTGGAGTGACCTGAGTGCTTGTGTTATGTGGCGGATTCTAGCTCCCGACAGGCAGCTTACTGTGACCTTTTCCTTGTTCAGTCTGGTGAGCGGGACGTCAGTGTGTCTGACTATGGAGTCACCTATTACAAGTGTGTCTGGCATGTTGTTTGGCCTTAAGGGCTGTGACTGTTTAGCACACTGACTTTGTGAACTATGTGTTGCATGCACTATGTCTTGAGGTGGCGGTTGCTTGGGTGTCTGCTTTGGAGGCCTCTGTTGTTTTGGTAGATGTTTAATCAGCGCCTCCGAGTATGTTTTTGTGTGTTTATGTGTTTGGTTTGCAGTTGTGATAGTTCTATGCGAGACTGGGTTTGTGGTGTGTGTGGTTACCTTCTCCTCCTGACTGGTCTTGCCAGTACTGAATTGAGAGAGCTCAGCCTCCAGTTTGGCTATATAGTTGCATCTCTCGCATATATTTGTATTTGTTGGAAGGAGGAGAGGGTTGTCTGTGCACATGAGGCAATTGTAACATTGCCTCAAGATTCCCAGATTCACCAGCTGAACAGGAGAGGACGCCAGCAACTGACCCTTCGATATGCTAGAAATAGTGAAAAAGATTGCTGTGTAACTGAGTCAGAAGGGACCTATAGGGAAATGGGTACTCAAGGGAATTTAGGTGAATGAAGTACTTTCTTTTGTTTAAGAGTACTTTACCTGTATAAAAAATGCTTTAGGAGCAAGTGCTGAGCTTTTCAGATAGAGTATAGGCTGTTTAGATTGCAAGTAGAGCAGTTCTAAGGGAAAAATTGAAGAGCAGACTTTACGGAGCCAGAAATAGTTTAAACTCGATTAACCAGCGCTGCCCGATGCTGCTCTATGAGCAACTTTGCGCTAAAGCGCGCAAAAACAGGCTTTATAGCAGGAGGTTGAAAAGAGCCAGGAATTAACCCAAAATGGCCAATAAACTACAAGTTGCTGTGCTGGAACCACTCCTCTAGGGACAAATAGGTTGCTCAGTGCTCCCCACTCCCACTGGTGAACAAAGAAGCTTCCTCTTATCCAAATAAGGATATGGATAGCACAGGAACTAAGGCAAAGCCCAGAGATCAGCAAAATCTGAAGACTGGACTATTCTAGTTCAGAAAAGCGGGAAAACAAGGATATATTTTTTTCTTTTTTTACAGAGACAGAAGAAAAAGATACAGTAGCAAACAGTAAATGCTATAAAATGGCTAGCGCACTTGCAGACCAGAGGGCATGGATATGTGACATTCTGGGACCAAAGGGGCCCGCTGAGGCGAGTGCCCTCTCCATAACCTGGAAAGCAGGCCCACCTGAAGAGGGATGGGAGCCCGGAACTGAGAAGAACAACCTTGGAACTGGGGTCACATCTGACTCCAACAAGCCCGCCTCCAGGAGAGGAGCCACTGAGCCATCAGAGCAACTGGAAACAGACTGTGCCATAGAAAAAACTGGCACCATATTAGGGGTTACAGTGCCGATGAACCAGTCACGGTCTTGAGGGTGGAGGTCCACAGGATAGGATCTGGAGCCATGGTAAGATCTACCAGTGGAACCGAGGAAGCTGGCACCAGGATATGTAGTTATCGAGGGCTCTAATACCTGCGGAGAGGTTGAAGGAGGAGTATAGGTGGGAGTCTGCTGAGAAAACCCCTCAGTTCCGGATGGGAGGGAGGTCCTAGATAGGGTCAGGATGCCTCTGGCTGCTAGGAACTGATCCACAAGTCTCACTATGCTAAACTCCGAAAGGCTCCTGGTGGCACGGGTTGACATCCCAGATGGAGATTCAGGTCGGTCAAGGAATGGACTCAGTTTTGTCCAGCAAAGGGGTTGACTGATGGGGAATATCAGGTCCTGGCCAGTGTCTCAACCTTTGGCACTGTGGTTGTAAGACCAGATGAGGGGAGGGAAGTGACGGATTTTAAGGTGGAGACTACCGTTGGTGCCGAGAGGGTCTGCGGTACTGTGGAAGTAGTATATGTAGTCAGTTCCACAGACCAGGATGGCGCAGTGGGTGTAGTTTTGGACTCTGGTGCCATAGTAGGAGTAGAAATCATTTTCACAAGTTTTTGTTTCAGTTCCGTATGAACCTGGGCCTTAGCAGTTTTAGAATTGTGGGTTTGAGATGACAGAGACAAAGGAGTGGCTCCTCTTCTTTGACTCTTTAGGAGGGGTTCAGACCTCCGCCTCAGATAAAGCCTTCGAAAAAGTGTTTTTTAAGAGACCTTTTAAAATCAATTTATTTTTACGTTCAATCAAGTTGCGGGCACTAAAGCCCTTACAAAGCTCGCAAGGTGGTTGAATCTTCAAGTGCGCAACTCCGAGACAATAAACATAGGACATATGTCTGTCAGAATTTGGCATTTTCCTGCCACATTTACCATACTGGTTAAACCCTGTAGGACCCTTTTTATCAGCCATAATAAAAAAGGCGTTCTCAACAGACAGCAAAATATCAACAAAAATATCAGCAAAATATGCACAAAACAGCAGCTTTATAGGAGTATCTATCACAAAAAATATGCTGAAACACACTCAACAGTAAACAAAGTACACACATCAAAGGGGGAAGAGTTTTTTTTTTTTATTACCAAGAATGGTAAAGAAAGTATACCCATACGGTAAGGAAAGGAAGGGAAAGGGAAAAGAATACCAATGATGGTATTAAAAAATAACAAAGGGTAGATGGGAGGGGCCTGTACCAACGATGGTACGAAGAAATACCAAAAGGTAAACGTAAAAAAATCACTCACACATTAAATAAACTACTGCTAACTATAGACGACTAAGTTTAAGGAATAAACATAATTTTAAACTGAAAAAGTTAAAGGATTTTTAAATAAAATGCAGCACTTAGCTTGAGAGCTGACCTGATGCTTCTTGAACTCTAAGCTGCAAACCAGATCTGAGGAGATAAGTAGAGGGGCTCTATGGGTATTCTTAGCTCGAGAGGTTTTGGCTGGTATGAGCTTGTATATTGGCCAAGTCGGTTCCGAGGATGGAATCAAAACCCATTCATCATGAATGAATGAAGATTAACAACATCAGATCTTTAGTTTTATCCAAATAATATCTGAAATGTCTATACAAATCCGAGGTATGATGAACCTTCTCACTGGCAAATTGAAAACAATGTGAAAAAGAATGAAGATGAACAGAGTGATTAAGAGACAAGTCACTGACCACCCTAGGCATAAAAGAAGGTTTAGTACAAAGATGCACAATGTCTCTGAGAAAAAGTAGAAATAGCCAAGGGAGCCTGAAGTTTAGACACTCTCTTGGCTGAGGTGAGAGCCAAAAGAGCTGTAGTCTTCCAAGTACAACATTGTAAGGAAGCTGCAGAAGCAGGTTCAAAAGGAGCCTAGGTCAAATTTTCAAGTACTAAACTGAGGTCTGAGGAGGGTAAAATAGGCTTACTGAGAGGCTTGATATGAAGGATGCCTTTAAGAAATTGCTTGACCTCAAACCTACAGGCAAGTGGAGATTTCAAGGGCAGACAAGCAGAAATTGCTGAGAAGTGAGCTTTAACTAAAGAATATGCCAACCTAGCATCCAGCAGATCACAGAATGAAGAAAGAACCAGAGGATCCTCTGCAGTTAGGGAACCCTGACAGAGAGAGAGAAGCACCAGACAGAAAATCTTTTTCACTTAGACATATATGACTTTCTGGTAGTGGGTTTCCTGGCTTCCTGCAGAACCCAAAGCATGTCCTCATAAAAGTGGTGCCTAAAAGGGATCAAAACCCTATCATCCAGAGTACCATTTGAAGAGTGGACAAGTGAGGATGGATAAGAGACCTTGTCTTGTGTGAGAAGATCCATCCAGTGAGGTAACTTGTGGTGACTAGCCCTGGCCATGTGAGAGAGAAGAGGGGAAACAACACTGTCTGGGCCAAAAGGGAGTCACCAGCAAGATTTTGGGAGAGTTCTGCTTGATAATGTGCAGAATACATGGTAACAGAGGAAGGGGAGGAAAGATGTACCAAAACATCCTCTTCCAAGGAAGAGACAGGGTGTTCACTTTCCAAGCAAGAGGACTTGGAACTCTGAAACAGAGCAGAAAAAGTCTGTTCAGAGGGGAGGCAAAAAGATCTACCTGAAGAATAACCCACAGATGGACAATGTCCAGGAACACATTCCTTTGAAGCATCCATTCGTGAGCTTGTGTGCTGGATCTGCTCACGGAGTCTGCCACTAGACTGTGGTCTGAGGAAATGCAAACTGCCCTAAGATTCACTTGATGCTGGACAGCTAGATCACAGACCTGAAGGGCTAACATACAAAGAAGATAGGACTTTGTGCCCACTGTTTGTTGACAAACCTTCTCACTGTGGTATTGCCTCTGAAGACTGAGGGACCCAGGAAGAGAGAGAGAGAATGGAAAGCCTTCAGAGACAGAAACACAGCCCTCATCTTCTTTACATTGATGTGGTCTGACCTATGATGAGGAGGTCAGAGACCCTTGTTCTGTCAAAGGTGTTTGTAAAGAGCTCCAGAGTGGAAAATGGAGTTTGAAAAAGGAAGCCCCAGGTTGAGAGAAAGTTGATGAATCTATCACTGAAGCTTGAGACGGGAAGAAAAGGTACCAGGGACTCCAGGGGACGACAATGCTGAAGCCACACTGACTTGAGAAACCAATGCAGCTTCCTTATATGCAGCCTGATGACAGGAAGCATAGGGATAGTGGGTTTGTCAGTAGAAATTGACAAACAGGTCAGCAGAAGGGCATTATTAAAGATATTTGCACTCCTCAGGCACTTTGCAGAACCTATCTGGTTTCTTAGGTGCAAGAGACTGAGAGTCAGGAGATACAGAAGCTGGTGAAAATTTGTCCAAAAGGGGAGCCAGAAAGTACAGTTTTGTACCTACCATAAATGTAGATGTTCGAGTGCTAATACAGCTGCAGTCATAACAGATGGGTTCTCCTGCCGTCAGGCAGGTCCTCGGTCGGCCGAATTCCAAAGTCTAGGTCCGGCGTCGGTTGTCGTCGCTTCTTCCCTGACGTCAGTGCGACAGGGGTATAAAAGAACCAGCCGACGCCATTTTCTTCAGTTTTTCTTGCCCCAGATGTCAGGTGCCCCCAGAAGGAAGGCAATACATAAATTTGTGTAATAAGGCAATGCAATATAATCAAAATACAGTAGTTGCAAGCAAATACACCATAAATGAATACCCCAATCAGGTTGTATGAGGAGGTGTTAGCCAACAGGCCTGTCCCAAGAGGGAAAGGAGGGAGGGAAACCTGGACTGCAGCTGTATTAGCACTCGAACATCTACATTTATGGTAGGTACAAAACTGTACTATGTTCATCGTGCACACAGCTGCAGTCATAACAGATGGGTAGAATCCCAAAGCTAAGAAAGGGGTGGTAGGCACTAGGTGGAACTAGGAGGAGCCAGGATGTCCTGCAAGACTGCAGTGGCAAAGCCTGCTCTAGTTTTGGAGTATAATGGTAGGTGGTAGTGCTTGGAGAAGGTATGCACAGAACTCCAAGTGGCTGCTTTCAAGATATCTTTGGTAGGAACTCCTCTGAGGAAAGCTGCAGAGGTAGCTGTGGCCCTTGTGGAGTGAGATCTGATGCCTGTAGGTACAGTTTTGCCATGAAAAGAATAGCAAAATCGTATGCAGTGGGCTATCCATTTTGAGATTGTCTGTTTGGAAATTGGCTTTCCTTGAGCTCCTACAGCATAGGACACAAAGAGCTGTTCTGATTTTCTGAAATGTTTTGTTCTGTCCAAATAATAATGCAGTTGTCTGCGGATGTCCAAGGAATGTAATAATCTCTCCCCTTTGTTTTGAGGATTAGGATAAAAGGTAGGTAAGTGTATGGCCTGATCCAAAGCTACCCTGGATACCACTTTAGGCTTAAAGGACGGGTTGGTTCGTAAGGAAACTCTGTCCTGATGGAAGATGATAAAAGGCTGCACAGCCATGAGAGCTTGTAGTTCTGAAACTCTATGAGCTGAGGTAATAGCCAGAAGGAAAGCTGTTTTCCAGGACAAATATTGCAAATCTGATGAGGCAGCTGGCTCAAAGGGAGGCAAGGTCAGTTTTTCCAGAATGAAATTGAGATCCCAAGCAGGTATTGGTTGTTTCCTTGGGGGTCTTAGATTCTTAGCCCCTCTGAGGAACTGTCTTAAGAGAGGGTGAGAGAATAAGGGTGGATCAGTGTTGTATTCTGCAGAAATGGCTGAGGCATGGATTTTGATGGAGGAGAATGAAAGTCCACTGCTTAGCAGCTCAGCTAGATACTGTAGTATTTGAGGTAAATTACGTTTTCCAGGATCCTGGCCCTTTTTCTCATTCCAGATACGAAACCGTTTCCATTTTGCGGAGTAAGCTTTTCTAGTTGATGGCCTTCTGGCCTCCAAAATGACATCCTGCACCTCCTTGGAGAGTAGGGTCTGTTGTGATGCTAAGGAATCTTTCATGCGGCTAGATTGAGTGTTTTTAGCTGGCTGTGAAGAGTTTTGAAGCTGTGCTGAGTCAGGAGAAGAGGCATTAGAGGCAGGGTCCATGGTGGGGAATGTGTCAGGCTCCTCAGGAGTGGGTACCAGTGTTGTCTTGGCCAGTCTGGAGCAATGAGAATCATCTTTGGTCTGTCTGCTCTGGTTTTCACTAGAACTTTGGGCAGCAGAGGAAGAGGTGGGAAGGCATAAACTGTCATTGATGTCCAACTGAAAGAGAGAGCGTCCACTCTCCAGGCCTTTGGATGGAAAATCCTTGAGCAGAATTTTGTCAATTGGTGATTTTTGTGGGAGGCAAAGAGATCTATGTCTGGCCTTCCCCATGCTTGGATTATTTGTGTAAAAACTTTTGGATGCAACTTCCATTCGTGTGGATCTGTCATATTTCTGCTTAGGTTGTCTGCCAGCGTGTTTTCCTTGCCTGGCAAGTACTGTGTTTGTAGTTCGATTTGTAAGTCCATGGCCATGTTCCAAAGTGACATGGCCAGTCTGCATAGGGGGTATGAATGTGTTCCTCCCTGTTTGTTTATGTACCACATAACTGTGGTGTTGTCCGTTCTTATCAATAGTTGACTTGGTTGCAGAAGGTCTTTGAAAGCTATAATTGCATTTATTACTGCTAGCATTTCCTTTTGATTGATATGAAGGTGCTTTTCTTTTTGGGACCATTTGCCCTGAATGCACCGATCTGTCATGTGCGCCCCCCCAGGCGTAGTCCAAGGCGTCTGTTGTGATGACTTGATTTGCTTGAGGCTTGCTGAATGGAAGACCTGTGTTTGTTTGGCATGCTTGAGCCCACCACAGAAATTTCTTTTGTAGACATGGAATTAGTGGTATTATTGTTTCCAAACTGTGGCTGTGTTGAGACCACAGGTTTTTCAGGTACCATTGAAGTTTCCTCATATGCAGCTTTGCACATGGGATTAGTAAGATGCAAGATGCCATAAATCCCAGAGCCTGCAGGACTTTCCTTGCAGTCAGCCTGGTGCAATTTGCTAGTGCTCTGAAGTATTGAGTTAGTTGCCCCTGCTTCTCTGGCGTGAGGTAGGCCATCTGGGTGTTTGTGTCCAAGTTGGCACCCAGGAATATTATCTTCCGAGAGGGTATTAGCCTTGATTTCTTTTTGTTGACTGTGTATCCCAGAGAGTTCAACAACATTATTACATAGGCCAGATGTTTCAGAAGAATGTGCTTGCTGTCCGCTTGGATCAGGCAGTCGTCCAAATAGGGTATATTTGTATCCCTTGAAGTCTGCAGTAGGCAATTACTGATGCCAGGCATTTCGTGAATACTCTGGGCGCAGTACATAAGCCAAAGGACAATGCAGAGAATTGATAATGAGTTGAACCTGCAAGAAATCTGAGTTATCTTCTGCAATTTTGTCTGATTGGGACATGCAGGTATGCCTCCTTGAGGTCCAATGTTACCAGCCAAGACTCCTTGCCCAGCATGGGAAGAAGCTGCTGTAGAGTGAGCATCTTGAATTTTGGTACGAGTAGAAATGTGTTTAGAATGGATAGGTCCAAAATAGGTCTCCAATCTTTTCCCTTCCTTGGTACCAGGAATAGTCTGGAATAAAAACCTTGACCTTATTCGTGCGTCGGTACCTCTTGAATAGCTTTGATGTCTATGAGATCTGTAATTTGCCTTTGTGCCTCTGCCCTTTGATTGTGTGGCAGGTTTGGCATGCCTCTCATTTTTGGAAGGGTGTGAAAATGGAATCTGTATCCTCTGTTTATAATGTCCAGGATCCATTTGTCTTTTGTGACAATATGCCAATTTTTTGAAAATAATGCCAGTTTTATAGGTTCATAGGTTCATACTAGGCTATCTGCCCTAGGGCATTTATAAGCCTAGCCAGAGTGTGTGTGGCTTTCACCACCCCTTAGGATGAGAATACTATACCCATTAGTTTGCTGTGCCTCTGTCCAGCAGTGATACAGAGATGATTCCCGGGGTAAACCTACGATCTCCCATCCACTCGTCAAGATTTCTCTTGAACAGAGTCAGTGAGGGGCTCTGCCTCACATGGACTGGGATTCTGTTCCATAGTGTAGGGAGTCTCTGGGTGATGAATCTGTCCCTCCAGCACGTCCTATTTATATCTGTGTTGAGGTTTAAGTCTCTTGCTCTCGTGGCTCTGGTGGATTTGGATTTTTTGAGGTGGAGCATGTCCATTAATTCGGTTGGACATGGCCTTGTATGTCAGGCACAGATCACCTCTGAGCAGACGGTATGCGACTGAATAGAGCTGGAGTTTCTTCAGTCGGGCATCGTATGACATATGTTTGAGCCCCTTTATCCTTTTGGTGAGGAACATTTGGGGTCTTTCCAACTGCTGCAGGTGTCGGGTAAGGTACATTCAATGGCGTTGTACTCAATCATTGGTCTGATAAGTGAAGAGTACAGGGGTACAATGACCTCTCCTGATCTGGATGTGAATCCCTCCATGATCAGGTGGGCAATGTAGAAGGTCTTCCCAACCACTTTGGCAATGTGAGTGTCAAAAGAGAGGTTACTGTCAACTTGGGTCCCCAGGTCCCTGATAACTTCTTCCGTGTTTAATGGATTACCACCTATGTGGTAATTAGGGGTTACCTTGTTTTTCCCAAAGGGTATGACTATACATTTTTTGGCATTTAGCTTAAGGCCATGGCTCTGGCACCAGTTATCCATTTCTATGAGACCTCTCTGGAGGATGTCTGTGTCTGATGGAGTGTCAATTATGGTGCCCAGTTTGCAGTCATCTGCAAATTTTGTCAGCCACAATCCCCCTATGTTTGCCTGCACTTCAGAAAAATAAATGCCGAACAAGAGGGGGCCCAGGACTGAGCCCTGTGGGACACCGCTCATGACCGGCTTAGAGTCTGACATGGCACCAGCAACTCTAACCCTGTGTGTTCTGTCCTTGAGCCAGTTTGCAACCCATCTTGTGACATATGGGTGTACATCTAAGCTGGTGAGCTTTTCTATGATGCCCGAGTGGGGTATTGTATCGAACGCTTTTGCTAGGTCAAGGTAGGCTGTGTGAACTGCCTTACCCTCATCAATGGCCTTAGTGACTGTTTCAAAAAGTCACAAGTTCAAGAGGCAGGATCTGCCCTTGACAAAGCCAAATTGGGTAGGATCCAGTGTCTGTAGGTCCCCAATGTCATTATTTATGAGTTCCATTATGATCCTCTCCATAGCTTTGCAGACAAGGCTCGTCAAGCTTATGGGGGTAATTTCAGGGTCCGTAGAAGCACCGCCTTTGTGGAGTGGGACCACAGTTGCCGTCGCCATTCTTTGGAGTGCGTATCCTGTAGTAAGGCTAAGATTAAACAGCAGCCTTATGTGTGGGTTTAGTTCCTCATTGAGTTTGTGTAGCACACAGCCGGGGACACCGTCCAGTTCCATTGATGCTGTGTTTTTTGCTTTAGAGAGAGCAGCTCTCACCTGGGCATCTGAGATGTTTGGGAGGCTAGACTCTGGTGGGACAGATATTTCTCCTTTTGGGGAGGGAGGGGAGAAATTTGCACTGAACCTGTCTGCCAGTATGTTGGCAATGTCTGTGGGTTCAGTGATTTTTTTATCATTTTGGACTAATTCTTAGCATATCTGGGAGTTTCCACCCAGGTTTCTAACATAGCTAAAGAAGGCCTTATGATTGTCTTTTGTGTCATTAGCGATTTTTCTCTCAAAGTTGGCCTTGGATGATTTTATGAGTGACCGTAGTTTTTTGCTAGTATTGATCAGAGATGTCTTCCCTTTTAGGGATTTTGCTCTGTTATGTAGTAGCTTTCTCCTCTTTTTGTAGAGTTTGTTTATGGCTGGGGTCCACCAGACCGGGCGCCTGTCTTTGGTGGAAAGGGTCTTGATTTTATTAGGGATTGCTTGATCCATACATTCCTGGAGGTGCTCGTAGAAGGCATTTGTAAGGGTTTCAGCAGCGTGGGTTGTGGTTTCCACTGGCTCCACTGGCTTCCACTTTTCCTCCTAAGGGGGCTGCCATTTGAGTCTTGCTTGGCATGCAAAGGGTAAAATCATTGGGCTTGCTTTCTGAATGATTGTGAGTTATCCTCACCACCTCTTTGTGTAGGAGCTTGCCATTGTCTGCCTCCAAACGATCCTTGGGATTGTCCTCTGCCCCTCGGGCGCCTGTATCTACCTCTTTGGGGTCTGTCCGTGGCTGGAAAGGACCAATTTTTGGAAGGCCAATTTCTACTGAAACGTGGGGGTTGTACCTGTAGAAAATCTTTCACAGTTTGCATTGATTTAGCCTTTTCCTCCATTTTCCTTAATACCTCCTCAGCATTAGCACCAAATAATACATCCTTTTGTAGAGGGGCATCTAGTAATTTAGCTTTGACATGATCAGGCAAGGTTTGTTCTTTGAGCCAGGCATGTCACGATAACTGATCCTGTAACAGCAGCTCTACATGAGGCCTCTAGAGCATCAAAACCACATTGTAAGGTATGCTTACCCACTTGTTCTGCACTATGCATCAAATCCTGCAACTCCTTCAAGTCTGGTTGTTCAGGTTGTGACATTTTACTTTTCAATTGTGATAACAAAAACTGTTGGTATTTTAGCATATGGAACTGACAGTTTAAGGCCCTCATGGTTAAGGTAGCCGAGGTATATGCCTTTTTTCCCCACCTTTCTAAGGATCTGGAATCTCTCTCAGAAGGTAATGGATTTTTAGCAGTGGAGGCCTTAATTCCCTTGGGGCCCTGTGAGATGGTTTCTGGGTCAGCAGCATGGCTTTTGTATAGAAATTGGTGTGAGTCAGGAACCCTGTAGTACCTGTCAGGCTTGACTGGGGCTGGAGGCAGAGAATCCGGGTTAAGGCAGGCCTCCGAGTAAACATCATCTAGGATGGCCAAGACAGGAGGTATAGCCAAAGGTCTGTGCTGAGGTAGCAAGAGAAATTCCCTAAGCCTTTTCTTGGAATCTGAATAATGTTGGCCTTCCCAGTGGAAGTGTTCCCTTAAGGTATGCAGGTATGCAAAGTTTCCCCAAATGAGTAATCCTCTGGGGGGGATACAGAAGGAATGGACTCCTCTGCATCAGAGTCTTCAAAAGGGGAGTAAGAATGTTCCTGATCATCGGAGTGCTCTGAAATAATGGAGCCCTGATCAGAGGAGGGCGATTCTTCCTCCACTCTGGGCCTTTTGTCCGGTGGGGGTTGAGAACCCATGATAAGAGTAATTAAATCCTCAGCCATTTTAAGCATCTGCTTTTTAGGCATGGGGCCTGGAGATGGGCCCTGTGTAGCTTGTCTCTTAGAATGCATGGCTGCTTTAGACTTAGTGAAAGCCTTGATGGAAAAAGAAGAGGAAGGTCTGAAGACACCTTGAGTGGAGGTAGACCTGTCCACATTTTGAGGTTCAACGCCAAGAGTGGCTTCGGTATCTGCAGTCGGGGTGTGGGCCGAGGAGCCTGCGACCTCGGGCACAGGAGACATCGCCAATGAAGTGTCGTCGGTAGTCAGGGGCTGCGAGGTGCTCGCTGAGAACCGGACCACGTAGTCGGCTTTGGCGTGGTGTCGGTAGAGGCCGGACCTCGTGTGTCGGTCCTTATCTTTGCGTTTTAGACAAAACTGGAGTCGGAGTATCCGGCGACATAATGTAGTTAAATGTTTTCCAAAATAATGCTGGGCGAACTCCGTAGCAACGCTTAATGGTGCGTTTGTTGAATGTAGCACAAAAGCGACAGACCGAGACGCTGTGGTCTGGGCCTAAACAAGGTATACAGAGGAATGGAAATCCTTATGCGGTATTTGCTTCCCACATGAAATACAATTATTAACTTTGTCTGACATCGGTCTGAGGCAAGAAAAGTTTCAACGGGTACTTAGCTTTCAAGAAGACTTCGGTTTCAAAATTTTCGTAATTTCAGGAGCTGGCCGACCGGCACTTGCGAACTGCTTCTGCTTCGGCACCGCTGCAAGAAAGACTGAAGAAAATGGCGTCGGCTGGTTCTTTTATACCCCTGTCGCACTGACGTCAGGGAAGAAGCGACAACAACCGACGCCATCTGTTATGACTGCAGCTGTATGCACGATGAACATCAGGATGAAGAGCAGATGGTTTGGAAGACTCCATCTGTAGGAGCTCATAATATCTCTTCTGTATATCAAAGACTTCAGAACAATCCTACTTAAAATAGTCCATCAAATGGGAAATGGTGTCCCCAAAGGAACCTCTTCCAAAGGGAAGTCTGGGATTAATGAATCTCTCTCTCTTTAACTGTAGTCCAGGGGGATGGATTTGGGAAGAATAAGCTAGGAATTCTTCCACAGAGAGAAGATCCTGTATCTGATGAATCCAATTCGCTAGGCCTTGAGTGGAGTGGAAGACCATGGAGGAGCAGGAAGCGCAACCCCCTGAGGCAGATTCAAGGCTATCAAAGCATTAATTAAGTAAACCCTGAGTGAAACCTGTCATTCACATTGAGGATCCTTCACAAATAGCAAAATATGCTTTGTCTTTTTTATAGGGGACATGTGCTCGAAAAACACTCAGAGGGGCAGGACACTAAGGTGATTCTATTATAGTAGTACGAATCTCCTCTCTAACTAAGATCTGAGGAATCCTTCTTGGTCCTTCAGATACAATCAGCTGAGGCTCCCCGTAAATGTCATACACAGATAGCTATACGTTGTCAGAGTATGTGCGAGAAGCCTTATCCGTGCTGGCCTCTGATGGGGCCACAGCAGACGAATCCAAAGCAAGCACAGGACAGTCCTCTGGGGCTTTCACCACCCTCAAAAGAGACATATGGGAAAGGCTGGGCAGCAGCTGGAACAGGCCAAACATTTTTAGCCCTCTTCCTGGCAGATGGCTGGCCCTCAGGATGGGAGGATTACACCACAGCACCCTAAGCCAACAACTTGAGATGTTGGTTCTCCAGGTATATGGATAAAGAAGAGAGATGAATACGTAGGGTCTTAGGTAAAAACGACTCACAGACAGAACACTGCGTATGATTGTGGGAAGCACCCAAAAAACACCGCTCGTGATGGCATTCATGGGGAATCTGCCTCCCAAACTGACATTTTCCCTTTCTGGATGACATGAACACAACCACAACAATAAGGAAAGGAAGAAAAGGAACCCCATTGGAGCACTTATCTGAAAACATGGCTTGGTGACCAGCACAGCAGAAGGGCGCTGAATCCGACATTTGTTAATGGTGTTCAGACTGGCGGCAAAGTTCTCAGTATCTAGATCGATATGTTACCTTTACACACTATGTGGTGGGTAGGAAGCATACATGTTATGTACAGCGCCTATAACAGCTGAAGGCTTTGGTATACTGGTTGGATGTCGGGCTATCCTTGGCAGGACATCCCTTAGGTGAAAAATACTGCAACAGTGATAATGGAAGGACATCTTTTGATGCCATGCAATAATTCCTGACATAAAATAATGATTTGCAGACAAAGCCACTCTGTCCTTAAGAACAACTACGCAGAGTTAGGGTACATTTTCATTTCTTCATGTCCGAATTTGCCAAAGGGTGAGTACTTGTGATAGGTAAACATGTGTACCTAGATGGTGCTAAGTACCTGCTCATATACTCTCAGAAAACAATGTATAAAGAGACCGCATTATGGAGTAGAGGGATATAGCCTTGACTATGGCACATGGCAACATAAGTTCAATTAGCAGCTCAAGTGCCTGTAGGAGCAAGCTAGGGAGGATGGGAGTAAGCAGTCATCGCTGGCTTGCCATCTTTGGGGGAGGGATGCAACTTTAGCTCAGCACACAGGTAACACCTAGTGGTTGCATACACATATACAAACCTGAAAGCATAGACAAACGTAACATGTAAACTTCTCCTGTTCTGATGCTGTAGAGTGCAACAAATATAAAAGGAAAACATACTTAAGTCTTTAGTGCTTAAATTATGAGATTTCTTGCAAAAATGGTAAGTAAGAAACCAGGTCAAGTTCTATGTAACTTACTAGAAATATAAGCTGATTGCATATTAAAACAAATATTACTTTGTATATGACAATTTCCATGCCTGTTTGTATTGTTATCTACTGTAATACACTTCTGGAAAACAAAAATATGAAAAAAAAAAAAAGAAACCAGGTCAGTATCTTTAAAAAAGTCATAATTAAATGCAGGGCCTTATGCTTAGGAATGTACTACTATGAGCTAACTCACTAAAAGAACCTAAAGTTAATACTATAATAATAAAATATCAGAGAACTGACTCAAAGGTTCCAGTCATCTGCTGGTGAATCTAGTCTGACTCCTATAAGGATCTTATGAACAGCAATCACTACTGACAGAGTTTACTAGGCAAGCAGGGAATGCAAGTTGACTGACAAAACTTTCTTCCATAACACAGACATTTAACACAGCATGCATAGTTTCATAGTTTGGTACTAGGCTATCTGCCCTGGGGCATTTATAAGCCTAGCCATAGCGATGCGGCTTTCGCCACCCCATGTAATGGTACAAAAGTGTACAGAATAGATTTAGATTACTGTGCCTTTGTCTAGTAGTGACACATTGAAGACCTCCTTACATAATAGAATTAGTTTACTGTGCCTCTGTCTAGTAGTGACACAGAGATGACCCCTGGGGTAAACCTACGATCTCCCATCCACTCGTCAAGATTTCTCTTGAAGAGAGTCAGTGAGGGGCTCTGCCTAACATGAACTGGGATTCTGTTCCAGAGTATGGGAAGCCTCTGAGTTATGAATCTGTCCCTCCAGCATGTCCTATTCATATTTGTGCTGAGGTTTAAATCTTTAGCTCTCGTGGTTCTGATGGATTTGGATTTTTTGAGGTGGAGCATGTCCATCAATTCCTGATTGGATATGGCCTTGTACGTCAGGCACAGATCACCTCTGAGCAGGCGGAATGCTACTGAATAGAGCTGGAGTTTCTTTAGTCTGGCAGCATATGACATATGTTGGAGACCCTTGATCCTCTTGGTAAGGTACTTTTGGGGTCTCTGTAGCTGTTGAAAGTGCCGGGTGAGGTACATACCAAATGGGGCACTGTACTCAATCATGGGCCTGATAAGGGAGGAGTATAGGGGTACAATGACCTCCTTTGATCTGGATGTGAATCCCTTCATGATAAGGTGGGCAAGGTAGAAAGTCTTTCTAACAGCTTTGGCAACATGGGTGTCAAATGAGAGGTCACTATCGACTTGGGTCCCCAGGTCTCTGATTCATTTTTCCGTACTCAGTGGGTTACTGTCTATGTGATAATTTGTGGGTACTTTGTTTTTCCCAAAGGGGATGAATATACATTTTTTGGCATTTAGTTTAAGGCCATGACTCCGGCACCAGTTGTCCGTTTCAGTGAGGCCTTTCTGTAGGATGTATGTGTCAGCTGGTGTATCGACTATGGCACCTAGTTTGCAGTCATCTGCGAACTTTGTCAGCCTCAACCCTCCCATGTTTGCTTTCACATCTGAGAAATAAATGACGAACAAGAGGGTCCCAGGACAGAGCCCTGTGGGACACCACTTGTGACCTGCTTTGAGTCTGACATGGCTCCAGCGATTTTGACTTTATGGGTTCTATCCTTTAACCAGTTTGCCACCCATCTTGTGACATATGGATTTACATTTAAGCTGTTGAGCTTGTCTATGATGCCAGAGTGGGGCACTGTGTCGAAAGCTTTAGCTAAGTCCAGGTAGGCTGTATGGACTGCTATGCCCTCATCAATGGCTCTAGTGACTGTTTTGGAAAAGTCAACCAGGTTCAAAAGGCAGGATCTGCCCTTTACAAAGCCGAACTGGGTGGGATCAAGTGTCTGTAAGTCCCCAATGTCTCTGTTTATGAGGTCCATAATGATTCTTTCCATAGCTTTGCAGACCAGGCTGGTTAAGCTTATGGGGCGGTAGTTACCAGGGTCTGTAGAGGTGTCTCCTTTGTGGAGTGGGACTACTGTTGCTGTATGCCAGTGTTCAGGTACATATCCTGTAGTAAGGCTAAGGTTAAACAGCATTTTTATGTGCGGGTTTAGCTCCTCTTGGAGTTCACGTAGCACGCAACTCGGGATACCGTCAGGTCCCATTGATGCTGTGTTTTTAGCTTTGCTGAGGGCAGTTCTCTCCTGGACATCTGAGATGACAGGGAGGTTACATTCAGCTGGGATAAGTATTTCTTCTTTTGGGGGTGAGGGAGGGGAGAAATTTGCACTGAACCTGTCTGCCAGAATGTTGGCAATATCTGTGGGTTCAGTGTATTTTTTGTCATTGTGAACTAACTCTGAACATATCTGAGGGTTTCCACCCAGGTTTCTAACATAGCTGAAGTAGGCCTTGTGGTTATCTTTAGTGTCCATAGCGATTTTTCTCTCAAAGTTGGCCTTGGATGTTTTTATGAGAGAACGTAGCTTTCTACTAGTGCTGATCAGAGATGCCTTCTCTTTATGGGATTTTGCTCTGACGTGCAGTAGCTTCCTTCTTTTGTTATACAATTTGTTTATGGCTGGGGTCCACCAGACAGGATGCCTGCCCTTGGTGGAGAGGGTCTTGGTTTTATTTGGGATTGCATGATCCATGCATTCTTGGAGATGTCCGTAGAAAACATTTGTGAAGGATTCTGAATTGTGGGATGTGGTTTCCACTGGCCCAGTGGGCTTAAAGGATACCATCTCAGTTTTAAGAAGTGTAAAGTCGGCTTTTGAGAAGTTTTTCACTGTAGTCTTTTGTGTTGGGGGTGGAGGTGGGATATGTATATCCAGGGTGATTAGTTTGTGGTCAGATCTCACTAGTGAGAGGTATACTTCTGGTGTGGAGCACTTTGTCCCCATGTTTGTGATGATCAGGTCTAGTATATTATCTCCCCTTGTGGGAGAGTTGACTAGCTGTTCCATTGCATTTGAATTTATGAATTCCAGAAACCTTTGGGCCAGGGTGTTTGGGCTAGAATAATGCACCCAGTCTATGTTAGGGTAGTTGAAGTCTCCCAATATGATGGTGTTTGGTGAGACATTCATATCCTCTAATGTCTTCAGGAAGTCTGACTGGGGTTCCTGAGATTGGGAGGGTGGTCTATAACATGCTACCAGTTGTATAGCAGTTTTGCCTACGGTTAGTTGCACCTGGATGGTCTCTGATGCTTCATGTGTTGCCACTAACCTGGAGGTGTGGGTGTCCTTGATGAATATGGACACTCCCTCTCCCTTTTTGGTTTGGCCCGAGTTTTGGGGCCGAAAAGCATGATACGAGGTATAGATTGGTAGTGCTGGGGTGCTCTCAGGAGCCTTGAACCAGGTTTCAGTTACTGCACAGACATCGATGTTCTCCATACTGAGGAGTGCTTCGAGAGCCTGCATCTTGAGATTTAGACTTCTGGCACTGAGCAGCATTACCCTTAATTTTTTTCCATTTTTGTTTTCTAAGGAGCTGGGTTTGTCTTTTGAACCTTGCCTAAAAAAGGCACTATGGGGTAGGCAAGAGCCTTAGCCAATATCCGGAAGCCCAGTGGTGACAGATGCAAGCCGTCCCTTGCGAAGCAGCGTGGCTTGTCCAGCATGTCATCCCAAGCAGACAGACATTGGATCCCCCTAGAATGACACCAGTATTTGAGCCAATTATTAAAGCTGATCATCTTGTCTTTGTATTGTGGCATCATTCTTGGTGAGGGCAAGATGCTGCTCAGGGTCAGGGTCATACCAGCCTGGGCTACATAATCAGAGAGCTCCTCTATGTCTCTTTTCATGTAGTCCAGGGAGGTACGTCTCAGGTCATTCACGACGGCATGGACAATGACGGAGTCATATTTGTACTTGCTTTGGAGTGACCTGAGTGCTTGTGTTATGTGGCGGATCCTAGCTCCCGATAAGCAGCTCACCGTTACC